>NW_020838026.1:2009651-2035206 GCF_003676395.1 Aethalodelphis obliquidens | reverse complement strand
CTCATTCTCCCTCTCCTCCTTCTTCTCTCCCTCTTCCTCTCTCTCCCTCTCACCCTCCCTCTTCTCCCTCTCCTGCTCCTTCCTCCCCCCCTCCTCCCTCTCCCTCCCTCCTCCTCCTCTCCCCCTCCCTCTCCTTCCTCTCTCTCTCCCACTCCCTCTACCTCTCCTCCCCCTCCTGTCCCTCTCCATCCTCTCTCTCCCTCCCTCTCCTTCTCCCCCCTCTCCCTCTCATTCTTCCACTCCCTCTCCCACTCCCTCTCCTTCCTCCCTCCTCCCTCTCACCCTCCCTCTTCTCCCTCTCCTGCTCCTTCCTCCCCCACTCCTCCCTCTCCATCCCTCCTCCTCCTCTCCCACTCCCTCTCCTTCCTCTCTCTCTCCCACTCCCTCTACCTCTCCTCCCCCTCCTGTCCCTCTCCATCCTCTCTCTCCCTCCCTCTCCTTCTCCCCCCTCTCCCTCTCATTCTTCCCCTCCCTCTCCCACTCCCTCTCCTTCCTCCCTCCTCTCCCTCACCCTCCTATTCCTCTCCCTCTCATTCTCCCACTCCCTCTCCCACTCCTCACTCTCCCTCTCCCTACTCTCTCCCTCCTCTCTCTCTCCCACTCCCTCCTCTCCGTCTCCCTCTCCTCACATGCTCAGGGGAAAGGCCATGTGAGAACGATGGTCGTCTACGAGCCAGGACGAAAGCCCTCATCAAAATCAGCTGACAGATCTTCCTGGCTTGATCTCGGCCCTCTGGCCTCCAGAACTGTGAGAAAACAAGCTTTGGTGGTCTCAGCCCCAGCCTGTGCTACTCAGTTGCGGCAGCCCTAGCCGGCGAACGTACATTCATCTCCACACACTGTTGTTGTCGGCTGTGACACACTTCTCTCCTGAGTCAATGGTACAGAGGGACAAGCGCCCGGATCACCTCGTTGTCAGTCCTGGAACCCCACTGTCAGCCACATCCCGCCACGGGCAACCCCACCGACTCAGGGGTGACGGCAGGGTCAGTGGCAGAGCAGCAACCCAGCCACACCTCTTCTAAGTTTTATCAAGACCTAGGGATGGACATTCACAGACACCGAGGTGTGGGCAGAGCCAGTGGCCCGTGATTGTCTCGGATCCAGAGCTGTGGGAAGGGCAGCTGCAGAGCTGAGGCCCCATCTGGCACGTGAGGGAGCGTGAGGGAGTGTGTGTGCCCATGGTTCACACCCTCATCCTCTGGGCAAACTCGCCAGCACCTCTTCACTAGCTATGCGTACTTCAGTGTCACTTAGCCTCCTGGGTCCTCCTCTTACCCATCTTTAAAATGGGGCTAGTAACCTGTCTTGCACGGAACTAGCATGATGCCTGGAAACCAATAAATACTTGGTAAACGGTAGATGATATTATGATCATTATGAATAATGACCCAAGTACTTCCATTTGAAAATGAAGCTTTCAGAATTAAGTCATTAGCCCTTTCTGCCTTGGGCTGGAGAAATTATACATTCATGCTAGTGTGATTTCCCCATGGAGAAAATCATCTGGTAATCCACTTGGTGTCTAGGCTGGGTTCCCCTCGCTGCTGCTGCTGAGGCCACCAAGTAGAAGTTTATTGTTTGTTTGTTTGGGTGGGAGGGGGGGAAGCCCTTCTCCGGAAACATATAACGATATTTCATATGCACGTGTGTGAAAGCCATCATATTCTACATGCTTGCTACCTAACCTGTGCAGACCAACCCCCTGAAGTCTAGCCACTGAGGAGAAATACACCAAGGTGGTGGAGCTGGCGAGCCTGTCTCTGAAGGAGGGTGGGAATCAAAAGCACAGGCATTCAGGCAGGCAGAGGAGGGAAGGAACGTGCTGTACCCACCTGCCACTGCTGATGAGGGGCTTAGTTCTAAGACACACACAGCAAAATGCACACACAATGCAGAGAGAAAACAAAAGACATAGATCACACATTTCAGATGGCTGGTGGACAAAGTTTAGTTCATGTCAATGCTGAAAGCTTGTTCTGGGTCTGAGGTCCACGTGAAAAATGAATACCCTTCCGTCCTATTCACCAGACGCTTCCCTCTAACCAAATCTCAGCAAATAAACATGCACATACACACACGGACAATCGCCACAAGCTGGGCCTGGCCCGTGGGGTGAAATGTGGCACGAGGAGATGGACACAGCAGCGCGAGAGCTGAGGGAGGGAGGGTGAGGTCCCCCGAAGGGCCACTCTGGAGGCCCCTCCCACCGTGTGGGAGGGAGAGACCTTCAGAGAAGGGATGGCTGTCTCAGCTGTGGACAGAGCAGTCGTCCCGATGAGGACTCAAGCCCCCTGCTCCGTTCATTTCAATGAATGAGAACGTGACATGCAGTCAACATGAGAATCATGATGGCAGCAGGTAACTTGGTTTAAGATTTTTAATATGATCCCTGGAGTCATCGACTCTTACTGTAGAGGGTATCTTAAAACTATATCTAATTTGCCCTCCGACCAGGAGACAGTACTACAATCGACCTGCTCCACGGTTCCGTCGTGTTTACGGTAACCACTGCACAACCTGGTTCAGAGTTAGGTTGATTCCTTTGCTGAGGTGCACAGCTCACCTTGCACGAGACCAGGAGCTATCAGTTACCTTGCAAACACCACGTACCGTGTGCCAGGAGAATGAGGTAGAGGTGCGTTTGCATCTAAGGTGGGGGGTTGAGCCCTGTGGATGGACACAGGCCAAGCAGGGTGCGCCCTCCTCCCTCCCGAGTCCCTGCAGCCCCGGCCCGCCAAGCCCCGCGTCCAGGCCTCCTGCACTCACCATACAGCGTGATGCTGGCGTTGGTGTTCCCAAGCTTGTTCATGGCCACACAAGTGTAGTTCCCATAATCCTTCTCTGAGACGTTGAAGAAGGTCAGTGTGGATATGTGGCCTCTGTTCTCAATCCTCAGGCCGTCCAGGCCGGTGGCCAGCCTGCAAAGAAAGAGGAGGAGCGACGGGTTTGGTTGCACACACACAGTGAGGCAGCAGACAGGAGGGCCCCGGGAAGTCCAGACGGCGCAGAGGGATCCACGCACACACTCTCCTCACACAGCCCTTCCCTTGGACTAAGCCGGCCCATCTACCCTCCAGCTGTAAGCACCGCGGCCGCCATCAGGGGCCGAAAGGGAAGGGTGCCCACGCTCCAGGGCCGCATTCCCCTAGTCCTTGAAGACCACCGTGTCTACAGCTAATCTGATTCTGAAACAAGGTCCATCAGTTTTGTCCACTTCCCAGCCCCCTCCGTGTTTTGTTTCTGGTTCTAAAAGGAGACTCTGTTATAATGGAGGCTGTAATCAGTTTGCTTTTGCCGAACCTTCCCCCTGGACTTCATCACCCTCCTTGCACGTGGGGAACGATCCATCAGCTCTGCTTCGGACATGCCCTGTTTCCGCTTTCAAGGTACCTGGTATCTTCCTTGAACCACTGGAACTCAGCCGTGGGCACTGCAGAGGCTTCACAGCTCAGGATGCCCTTCTGGCCCACAGAGACACCCGTGTTCCTGGCTTTGGAGATGTAGGGAGGGTCTGCAGGGAGATGCAGAGCGAGTCCGTGAGACAGGTGAGACGCACATCCGTCACGTGCCGTGCACGTCCCCCTTCCCAGCTAAACGATCATGTATTTTAGGAAGAGGACTTCTTGCTTGAAGATACTGCGTTTACCCCAGCATCTCTTCAAGCCTTCACACTAACCCAGAGTTCATGAGTCTCCCCATTAGCTAAAAGTCCTGACAGTCCATGGCCCTGGCGGTGGTGACAAGCACAGCAATCTGATACTGTATTTTCCTGCTGGAAACAACTTGGGTCTATCAGAAGATGACACTGCCATTACCTCTTGGTCCCCTCAGCCCCCATGCCCTCCTTTCCGCTGGAACTCGCTGACAGTGGGGCTACTCACAGTTGACAGTGATTTTTACTTTCCGCACATCAGGGGCAGCAACATCATTCAAGGCGCTGCATTCGTACTCCCCGGACTGGTCACGTTTGATGTCAGAGATTTCCAGGTATTCGTCCTCACTCACAAAGCCCTGGCCATCTGGGAGGAAAGAAGCAGACAGAGACAATCAAGAAACTGTGAAACCAGGGGCGTAACTGTACTCACAGAGCTTGGAAGAGAAGGAATACAAAAAGCCATAGAATGGGGGTTTGAATATCAAGTCAAAGATTCTGGACATTATGTTGGCCCCAAAGTAATTTTTTTTTTTTTTTTTTTTGTGGTACGCGGGCCTCTCACTGCTGTGGCCTCTCCCGTTGCGGAGCACAGGCTCCGGACGCGCAGGCTCAGCGGCCATGGCTCACGGGCCCAGCCGCTCCGCGGCATGTGGGATCCTCCCGGACCTGGGCACGAACCCGCGTCCCCTGCATCGGCAGGCGGACTCTCAACCACTGCGCCACCAGGGAAGCCTGGCCCCAAAGCATTTGAAGAAATTCTCTGCTTGAGTCTTGGATCAATGGATTTTTGTCCAAGTCACTTTAACTTTTCACACCATTTGATAAGAAGGGCATGTTATTATTTTTCTTACATGATAATTAAGAGTACATATGAAATACTGTGGCACATTAGTAAGCTCTGATATTCTTAAACAGAACTGTCATGATCAAAAATGTGGGAATAACTTTAGGGTATGTGAGTATAGACATCTTCATTTTTCACAATGTAGAGATGCCTTTGTACACAGAGTACAAACTACTAACTACTCGCAGAATGAATAAGTGACCATTTAACAGTTTGATACAGACAGACACAAAGCAGCCGGTTGGTTTCAAACTGTCCTGGAGAAGATAAAGTGGAGAATGAATGAATGAGGAAGCCCTTCTTGCCTGCTATGTAGTAGGTGCTCAATAAACATTTGCCAACATAAAATAACCCTGAGATCCCCAGAACCTGGGGTGAGGGAGCTCAGTGGGTGTAATACCCGGCTTTGTAGGACATTCTGGAGGCGTCATTCTCGGGCTTTTGGGAAGCCTGCAATTCATGATCCTGAATACTCGGGGGCTGCAAAACTGACATTTCTTGCAGTCACTGTTACGTGCTCTTTCACAGTCTGACCCCTGTGCTTGCAAAGAGGACAGACCTTCTGGCTTAAAACACAAATGTCCTGAGGCTGTCAAAGCGCCAGGCTCCTGTGAAAACCCAGCCAACCCAAAGGCCGAGAAGGTACAGCCATTTGCATTTCTTTTAAGCCTGATACCTGATTCCTTTTTATGCTCCCGGCATGAGAGCAAAATTAGCTTTCAGGATGATAAAAACACATGGTAACTTTTCTCACTCCCCGTAGAAGCATAGCTGATCCAATGGTTGCTCGACAAACGAAGTCTGGGCCCACGATGGGTTTGGCGCAGGAAGTGGGGTGTCATGGGGATGGGCTGATGGGCAGACATGAGGCCGCTGCTGTGGCATCCTGACTCTGCTCCACGTGGAAGCACTGGGGTATCCCCACCACCCTGCCCCTTTCCCAGGACACTGGCTTTTCAGCTCCCGGGGCCTCCCTTGCCCCCATCACCCAGCCCCACCAAGGTCACCAAGGTCACCCAGGCTCTACCTTCAGTGTCTGGATGTTGGTGATCAAGGCCAACCCCAGAAGGTGTGGGGCTCCAGGCAAATAGGTAACAAACCGAGTCACTCGGAGTCAGCTAGGAGCCCAATCTCACGCTATTCTTTGAAGGAAATCGTGCGTCCGTCGGCCAGCCAGGCAGTCCACTTACCAGGGCACCCTCCTGGAACTTAGGCCGGTTGACAGGCCCCAGGACAAGCCCACAGGTGAGAATTTCAGGATCTTGGGAATCTGGTTGAACCCATGTGAGGACTGGCTGGAAGTCGAGGCGAAGGGGGGAAGTGGGGATTGGGACAAGTGCACACTTCCCAGTCTGAGATCTGAGTGTCACTCCTGAATGGCACTGCTGGCCTATGCTGGTCCCAGGCACCGGATGGGAACTTTGAAAATTCTGAGGAAGATGCTCCAGAGTGGGTGCCTCCCGGGGCCCTGCCTGTTGGGGCCTCAGGGTGGTGGTGCTGGTTACGATGCTCGACCCCAGCAGACATTAATCACCCAGGCTGGTTCATGTCTAATTCCTCAAAGCTTCCTCTCAAAGGAAGGATGTCAACATCCTCTCACCCTTTTCTCCTTATTTCTCTTAGACTTAAAGAATCTCAGAGTTGAAGGGGATTCTGAAATCACTTATTTCAGGACGTCTAATAAAGACAAAAATGGCCTCGCTCATTGAAATGATGCTGGTTGACCAATCTAAGTGGTTTTAAGGATTAAACAACAATAAAATCAGACCAAAACGACTTTCCAGATTCAGTGTGCCTTCCTTGTGGTAAATAAATACAGCAGGATGGAAAGGATGGCTCTCTCCTACTAAGACTCCATCATTCTTTCAAAATGTACCGCAGTGTATTTGCCACAGGTAATTAACCCCCCTGCACTTAGCCAAACAAATGAGCTGTACCTACAGTGGGGCTGGCAGGGCACTAGCTATACCTAGTGGGGCTGGCAGGGCACTAGCTGTACCTACAGTGGGGCCGGCAGGGCACTAGCTATACCTAGTGGGGCCGGCAGGGCACTAGCTATACCTAGTGGGGCCGGCAGGGCACTAGCTATACCTACAGTGGGGCCGGCAGGGCACTAGCTGTACCTAGTGGGGCCGGCAGGGCACTAGCTGTACCTACAGTGGGGCCGGCAGGGCACTAGCTGTACCTACAGTGGGGCCAGCAGGGCACCCTAGACCCCAGGAAGCACCTGCTCTGCAGCATCTTCCTCAAAACTTTCAAAGTTCCTGTCTTTGAATTGGGGGAGTTGGGGGGAATTGCTGGACAACAAGGCCACCCTCTGCAATGCGGGAATTTATCTTCACTATCTGTACTGCTGTTTTTATGGACTGTTATGTGACAGCAAAAAAAGAGAGGGAGGAGGGAACAGTGTTTCACATAAAATGGGGATCGTTACAATAATACTACCTCATTAAGTGAGAAAATGAATTTTGTCAAGTTAGTTCTATAAAGTAACTGGTTCTCGGGTTTTAATTTGCATATAAATTCCTCCAAGTTTTTATATCTGTATCTATAGATAGATTCTGATGTGGTAGGTCTAGGGTGGCCCTAGGGTTTTGCATTTCTACCAAGTGTCCCAGGATTTCCGTGCTGCTGGCCTGGGGCCCACGCTCTCCACCAAGCGCTGTTCTCAGCCCGTTCTTACTCACATGTGCATCTGGGTCTGTGAAGGGGTCAGCGACGTTTCCTGCCTGCCCTTTGCGTTGAGATCCTCGTGGAGCCGGCATCTCAAGAGACACCCTCTCTCTGGAGTTGAGAGCTTTGCCGGGCACACTGACGCTGAGGATGTGGACCCCTGAAGCTACTTTTCCACTGAGTCTTTGTGATCTTACTGCAAAACACGCGCCCACTCGAACCCAGCTTTCTTTGCTAAGAAAGGGAAGATGTTGACACCTGTCCTCACCTCAGGTCCATGGAAGGAGACGGAGATGCTATTTTCTTAATTGCTTTGAATACTGGGTGAGATTTGTAAAGCACAAACAATCTAGGTTGCTAAAGGCCTGGAGACCTAGGAAACTGCAAGGTGGAATGCTTTCCCTGCCCTCTCCAGTTCTGGTTGCGATGTAAAATCCTGATTCCATGCTGCAGAGAAAAGGGCAGGAGGGAACAAATGTTTGAATCCTGTTTGCTAGGAAGGCAGACTGCTGACTGGGCGGGGGAGGCAGGGGGGGACCACAAGAGGGGGGACAGGAAAGGAGGGAGGAGGACGACGAAGGATGCACTGGTGCAAGGAAGGAAAGAAAGGCAGACGGTGTGATCTGGATGCCATGGGAAAGGTTCTGAAGACACATTCAAAAGGGACTTGAAAGAAAAGAAAGCTTCAAGTCTGCCCCGCAGTTTTGCTTCATGGTAAGAGGTCCTGTAATAAGCCAGTAACCCAGAGGCATGTCACCCTGCCCTGTGCATTCGGACAGCCCAATATAACATGACTGGAAGCCAAAGCAAGTGGGCTCTGCATCACTGGCTGAAATATATTAAAAAATGCGGGTTCTTTCTTTCCACGGAGGAGCGCTTTGAAGAAGATAAGTTCAGTCCACTGTATTAGGAAGATTAAGATCTGCAAGGATACAAATGGGGCCATTTATCAGGGATGGGGGAGGTCCCTGGACTCAGACCCCACAGACGCAGGTCTCGTGCTTGGGGAAGGGCTGAGCCGGCCCCATAGTTCCGTGGGCACAGGGCGGCCTCTTCTGCAGGGACACATATTCCGACCTAACAGTCACGGAGTGCAAGGAATGAGCAGAGTGTCCACGAGCAGGGTCTGGGCCATCTCAGAAACGGGGGAGCAGGCCACCCCTGGGAAGAAGGGTCCCTGGCCCGGCCGGCTGTCCCCGATGAGACCGGTGGCTATCTTACTCATCCCTGACAGTGAGAGAGGTGATGGGCTAGATGCCGTGGGTGGAGAGGATGTAGAAGGCAAAGTCGTTGACTTTGGGTGGTCCACGATCTCATGAGCCCAGACCTGCAGTGCTTTATGTTTTTTCTCCCCAGGCTCAATTTTTCCATTCTTAATTGCTTTTAGACCCCTTAAGTAAGGCATGGTGGGTCAGAAAGATTTATTAGAGACGGAAAAAAACTAAGCATTCAGGGATGAAGAGCTCGAAGAGGAAGTCCACAGTAAAACCCGGACGCTTCCTGACCCACTTCTGCTTTCTCCCTTTTCATCCTCATCCTTCTGAGCCAGCTGTTTCTCAGCCTTCACTCTGGGCCCAATTTTCCCTTCTTTTTTCCTCAGCCAATTCCTCAGAATTATAGAGCTGGAAGTACCAGGGGGGTCAGAGAAGTTAGCCTCCCACTTTCCTGGATGACTGTCCCTGACAGAGTATCTGCCCCTCCGCGGGGATGTCCCCAGGGATGATTCCGGGGGTGGCCTGTTCCTTTGCCTGACCGTTCACATCATTCAAGAAATCCTCCCCAGTTGGAGGCAAACCCTGCCCGGCTTCTCCCTTTGAAATGATCAGAAGTTGCTAGGGAGGTGCCCCATCCCCTCTGCCCTTCCTCATCAGCCACGGAAAAGCTGCCGCTCTGTCTGGGGAAGATGCTTTGAGGTTAAATGCCAGCACCTGTCACAGCTTTTGCCATGAGACCTGTCAGGAGGTGACTCACAATGGCACATGCCTGGGGGCGGGCGCCCTAGAGGAAACGAGCCGGGTGGGGGGACCATGGATGGACAGAGGCATCAGTTCAGGGAGGCGAGAGCATCGGGGAGGAACGGCCACGGAAGGAGAACACAGATGAGCAAGAAAGCGGGGGTAGAGGAGACGCGGCCAGAAGGAAGGCAGTGGGCGGGGGGGTTGGGGGGGGGATGGAGGCCCCGGGGGGCAATGGACTCACACGGCAGGGAAAGCCAGAAATCCGCTTCCCTGCTGCCCAGCAAGAGGGGCTATTACAGACGATTCCTACTGATGCCGACCTTGGAAACTTGGAATCAAACACCTCAACAACCACGTGCATGCCACTGCCCTGCTAGACCACACCTGGGCTTTCTGGTCGACCCTGGGAAATAAACAGCCTCTCACCCACTCAGCAAGCAGGACAGCCCTCCGAGTGATCCAGGAGCTGAAACTACTCCTGTGAAGAGTGCACGAGGCTCAGGAAAAAGGGGTGTTCACTGGAAGGCTGTGTATCTGCCGGAAACCCTGCCCCCGGGGTCCGGAGCCAGATGAGGCAAAGGGAAGGGAGTGTCTGAAGCCGCCCTCTCCCTCTGCTGCTGTCCCTGAAGGTGTGAGGGACAAGACAGACGTTGTCAGGGGTGCACATGGGGGTGGGCGCCCAAGTCCTGTCCCTCGTCCCTCTCTCTCCAGGATGCTGGCCCATGGAACATAATTGCAGAAAATGAGCTGCAGGCAGATCAAAACCTCAGCTTCGGGCTTCCCTGGTGGCGCAGTGGTTGAGAGTCCGCCTGCCGATGCAGGGGACGCGGGTTCGTGCCCCGGTCCAGGAAGATCCCACATGCCGCAGAGCGGCTGGGCCCGTGAACCATGGCCGCTGAGCCTGCGCGTCCGGAGCCTGTGCTCCGCAACGGGAGAGGTCACAACAGTGAGAGGCCTGCGTACCGCAAAAAAAACAAAAACAAAAACAAAAAACCTCAGCTTCATGGCTGTCAAGGTGGCCTGCAATCTGGGCTTGGCATCCTAGGCTGACCCAGATCTTGCCCTTCTCCCTGTGAACCCAAGACAGCTGGACTGGTGCAGTGCGAGGCCTCAGCCTGAGTAGGTACTGCCCACAGGCCCCAAACTGGACCTGAGTGCCAGGGCTGCCTTGAAATGGAGAGTCCGGGGTGAGGAGGCCCCCTAGAACCAAGCGGAGTGTCTGGGGAAGGTGATGGGATCAGCAGTGCAGCCCTCACTCGTAGGCCATGGTCTTGTCCCTGCTTAACTGTCGGAGCAGATAACCTCATCCATTATCCGGGTCCCCCGTCTCCCACAGTGAGGGGGCCAGGACTGATGGCATGGGAGAGGAGCTGGGAGCTGCCTCCCCCTGCTTCCTAGGGGTCCCCTGGCGTCCTTCTCCATCACACACCTGACACAGGAGCCTCCTTCTTTCAAAGGACAGAAACCTTAGAACATGCTCGAGGTGGGAACCGGGGTGAGGTTCAACACTGGGGATAGCTGGGCTCACAGGACCTCAGCCGCGAACCTCAGCACTCGCTGCCCGTGTGGTGTCGTCCGCTCTCAGCTGCAGGCACACCGAGAGGGAATGACACCCCTCACTTCTCTGACCTCTTTGTTTCTGCATCTGCTCAGGCTGAACATGCAGCATCTGTCCAGTCAGTACGTGATGGCTCGGGGGTTGGATCCCAGAACGCCCCCAGCTTTCCCTCTCTCCTCGCTCAGTCTCCTGTCTCTGCTGGTCTCCTCTGCACACTCTCCGTCCTCCCCAGCCCCAGCCTCTCCCTACAACACCGCGGGCAATAAGCAACTCTGGGCTCCCCGCCATTAATGCAGGGAGTGTGGACATGGCTCTAGCCATCCTTGGCTGCCGCCAACTCCCAGACACATCCCTTCCCCACACCGGACTTCACGAAAAGTGTGATGATGAACCCACTGTCTCATTTTCCCTTAATTAATATGAGCAACTGAACTGTGCTAACGCCATTCTGGTTTGGAGACGGAGCCGCTGGGTCAATGTCTCATTTGCTGGCAGTGACAGAAGCTCTTTGTGTTGGGGTCTGACGACTTTTCTCTGCCTGTGGCCTCAGGGACCTTCCCCGAGGGAGGCTGACAGTCTGCTGGCTAATGACGGGATCGGCGGGTCCCTGTCCCAGTTAACCGGGCGTCTAGCGGGGGAAGGAGTCCCTTAGTACTGCTCCCGGAGCTGGGGCTCAGACGGGGGCCTGGCAGGGGTGAGTTTCCCAGATGGTTCCCATGTTCTGACGGGACAGCGGGGGATAACACGAGGAGGGAAGGACTCTAGTGACTGGGGCTGTCCAGAAGCACAGACTCTGACACTGGGCTCTCCTTACCAGGAGGACCAAAGCCAAGATGCAGAGGATACGACGGCGGGGCGGGCAGGAGAAGGGGGTGTGGAGAGCCTCTCTGCAGGGAGGTCTGGGAAGGAGGGGGCCTGGAGGTATCCAGGGCCACAAGGGCCCATCAGGATGACCAGGGAGCACGTGAAAGACAGGCTGTTGGGCTCGTGCTCACAGAGCGACTGCACTCCTGTGGGCGGGGCCCTGCATCAGCCCCCGGCAACCTTCTAACCACTGGACCGCCAGGGAGGTCCCTCGGCTTGGTTTTCCTTATGTTCTCTCTCTCAGATGGGTTCATGAGATGTAGGAAAAATCAGCACAAATCAGAGATTTTTGGAACCTAGATGATACTGTTGACCCAGAGGGAAGGGACCCGAGTGAGTGCCAGAGAAACAGCCAGGGTACCAGCGGGGATGCGGCCCGTGCTCTTTAAATGAAAGTTCAGAATGTGTGCCGGAGAGAGAAGAGAGGAGGTGGACACAGACAGACGACAGACAGACAGAGAGAAAGAGGATGCAGAAGGCAGAGAGCTGGGATTTCATGCACAGGCAGACAAATGGCTGAGGACAGAAGCTTGAGTCCATTTGGAGAACAGGTTGGCTGACTTGGATTAAAAACGTAGCTAACATTTATATTCTAAAAAGTATCTAAATATAAACAGACATAAATAGTTCAGACCAAAACGTAGAGGTTGAAAAAAAAAAAAATCCATCACTTTCAAAAGCAGAGCTTACACAGCTATGTTACTGACAAAATGTTAAGGACATTTGAAAAATTTCTGTTACATGTTTTCCACTTTTATTACTATTATTTGCACTCTGAACCAACAGGGTTATTTCCGTGTTAACAACTACATAGTGAAATGAGTTCTGTGCTTTATTCTAAATAAACTACTGCTTTAAAAAAAAAAAAAAAAGCTGATAAGGAGATGCGTGAGATAGTGCTTCTTCCATGTATGTATGTCTTCAGACAGCTTGACCTGACCTTGCCGGCATCAGCCTACGCGGGCACCACTAGTAACCCAGACCCCGTTTCCCAAAGAAAACCATATTTTGGAGAAATGGCAATGCCCCGGGGCCGATACAGCCAGTGGGTATCCAACACCAGATCCCTGAGGACACTTTAGCCACCTGACTTTTTGAGCCCATGGCAAACCCTCCAGGGTCAGAATCTGTGGGGGGACAGGTGGAGTCCAAAATCTTCAAAATTATTTCTATTTTTTCTTTTCCATTACAGTTTATGAGAGGATAGCGAATACAGCTCCCTGTGCTATATAGCAGGACCTTGTTGTTTATGCATCCTGCATATAACAGTTTTCATCTGCTAACCCCAAACTCCCAACCATTCCTTCCCCACCCCCTCCCTCTTGGAAATTATTTCTAATAACAGAGCAACGTAAGAGCGAATGCTTTCCCTCTCGCTTGCTTTGGGGGGAGTTAAAACTTCCCTTCCACACCACCTGCAACGGCTCAGTTCCCCGGGGACTGATGTATTTGCACAGTAATGCCAAACACGCCTTTGTTATTTTTATAGGTGGGCGACTGTATTGTTAGATTTGCCTAACAGTCCCAGTTGACACCTGTCTTCCCAGGGTAATTACCGACAGTCACCCTCTGTTCTCGGTAGTGTGCTGGTCTGGATGATAAGCCCTGCGGCCGGTACGCCCCGCCCACAGAAAGGCCCGCATCAGGCCCCAGGGCTGTGCCCACACTCACGCCTGTACATCCAGCAAAGAGGCGGTGATTGGGTCCCAAACAAGGTCCCTTGGCTGTAGGACCCTCCTGGACGAAGGTCAAGAGTGGTCCCTGGGCTCTGCTCTCCTGGAGCTCCAGGCGCACCAGCTGTGTCTTCTCTGGGAGAACAGGGTGAGAGGCCGAGTGAGGGGTGAGCACTGCAGCCCCCGGCGGGGAAACCCAGCAGGGGCTCAAGGGCCCGAAGTCCCGGTGGGTCAGAGACAGGACGTGCACCTTCTGAAATGCTGTGGACGGCCCAGGGCACTGAAAGCAGCCCTATTATTTGCACTCTGAACCAACGGGTTTATTTCAGTGTGGTCATTTCCAGGCTTTTTGGAGGAAGAGCACAGCCGTATTTCCGCAGATGAGGTCCTGATGCAGCCTGACTTTTCCTCCTTGTTCCCTTTCTTCTCTTTTCTTCTCTCCTTTGTCCTCTCCCCATGTTAGCCCCCAAGGGCACGGCTGCATGGCAGTGATGCTAATTATCACTGTTCATTATTAATATTTGTGAAATCCTTATATTCGCTTCCAGGCAAAATGCCCACGAAACCAAGCAGCCCTCGGCGTGCAGGCCACGCCGGAGTCAGTGCCCACGTTGCAGAGCAGGGCCTGGTTCTTCAGCATCAGGGGACACAGTGCCGCTCAGCTATGGCGGGAGCTGGAAGGGGAGGGCTAGGAGCCCTGCGCTCAGAGGGCAACGCCTCTGCCCGGGCGAGGCAGGAGCGCTTCCCGTGATGCGGGGGCCCTTTGGAAACTTTCTTGTCAAGGACTCTCCGTATCTGCACCTCGAGCTACTTCTAGGCAAGTCTGTCTCCCACCTGCCATCCAGGCTGGACTCTTTATCAAGCTGACCTCTCACCAAAGGCATCGGTCTCCTTGGCCTCCCTTTTTAGCCTCATCACCATAGAGGTCACATTACACGTGACCTTCTATGACTCTGGGCCAATCATAGGAATAAAGGCTGAAAACCACTGAATCAGACATCAGGAGACCTGGGGTCTACCCTCTGTGTTGCCACTAATGGGCTGTGATTTTGAGGAACTGTTTTTACCATTCCAAGTCCCAGGTGTTTGGGTTTTTTTTTTTTTTTCCTATCAAATAAAAAATAGCACCAGATGACCTCTAAGGCCATTTGTAAATCTCATAACTTATCGATATGGGCTATGACAAGGAACCCTAAATAATTCTTTAGTTCCTGAAACTGATGACCATGGTGTTGATGGACAGAACTCCAACCCCAGGAGCTCAGGGCCATTGGCCCCTAAGGAAACATTGAAGGTCCCTGCGGCCGGGCACGCGTGCTGGGGAACCGACCTAGCCGCCCGCGCTCCGTCTGGGGTCTTGACGACGCAGACCCAAGGACAGAGACGCCGTGTGACTTCAAGGTGGCCCTCATCTGTCGCCATGGTGCGGCTGCTCCGTGATGGGGAGGAGAGAGGTTCTGACAGTTATGAAGGGCTGTGTGTGTCTGGGGGTAATGTCTCGAATTAATGGAGAAAATTAATAATTTCCTTTCCCTGCCAAGACTCCTATTCACGCCAATTTTGACAAGTATCTATTCTTTTTCCCTCCTCTAGATGGGCAGATCGGAATAATGTCTTACAGGTATAACTAATAATCCCCTTAGATGATTTGTGGCCCATTTGCAAAAGTGCACTCCAAATGCAGGACAGCGACGCGCTCTCTGCTTTCTGTCCTCCCCGCGTTCGCAACGAATATCCCTCCTTGCTACGTGGCTCACCTCCTGATACTTCCCAACCAGGGAACAGATGCTGGGCAACAGGCGCGGGGAGGACCCCGTGCTCGGGACCACCCCTCCCCTGCGCCTGCAGAGCCAGAACCAGCGACGGCTACACCAGACAGACACAGCCACGGGATCTGAGGGGCCCCACGATGGTTAGTGTACGTGGCACCTTGACATGGCTCCGGGCTGCCCGGATAACTGGTAACTATTGCTGGATGTGTCTGCAAGGGTGTTTCCGGGGAGATTAGCATTTGAATCTGAAGACTGAGTGAGGCAGACGCCCTCACCAATGTGGCCACCTCATCCAGGCCTTGGAGGACCTGAAAGGAACAGAAGGGCGGAGGAGGGCACATTCTCTGTCCATCTTCTCCTGCCCTCAGACAGCTGCACTCCTGGTCCCCAGGCCTGCAGCCTCAGGCTCTGGGACTCACACCAGCAGTGTCTCCCACCTGCCCCAGCTGAGGGCCCCAGGATAGGGAGTTACACCGTCCGCTGCCCTGCTTCCCAGACCTCTGAATCCCAGACCGGCCTCCATCACCGGCTTCCCTGCTCCCCGAGCTTATAGACTCGAGACATGGGTCGTCTCGGCTTCTAACTATCCACGCCAGATCGTACAGTCAATCTGGTCTTATCCGCCTCTATATTTAATCGGTTCTGTTTCTCTGCAGAACCTGATGAATGCAGGCCTAGGGGAAGCCAGAGGCTGAGGTTCTGGTCTTGGCTCTGCTACTAATTAGCCCCGAGCTCAGGGAACCCACTTCGCTTCACGCAGCCTCCATTCCCTTATCTGCAAAGGAAACTGGCATCGTAGGTCCTAGGTCACTGCGCCGTTCCTGACTTTCTTTGTGGCAGTCTTTCTAAGTAGGGTTGCTGTGCTCTTAACGTCAGTCTCTGGACAGCCTGACGATTCTGGGTCATGCCTTCTGGGTGAAGGCATGGATCCTCTTTCTACCCATGAAAGCTGGGGCTGCCTCTGGATCTGGAAGGCTTGGGACCTGAAGGCTCAGGCACGGGCTCCCAGGCCCCGGCTGTGCCCTCGCCCTGCCTGCCTTTGTTGGATTTCCTCACACTTTGTGGTCACATATGTGGTCACATATGTTAAACTGTTTCAAGTTTAATGCCTCTTACCTGGGAAGGAAGGAGAGTCCTGAGAATTCCTAGATGTTTTTCCTACTGGCTCAGATTCCTGTGTTAGTTTTGTTTTTGTGACCTTAGGGGGCATGGAGCCTCTGCCTTCTTGACTAACAATGGCAGTTCAGGAGATAAAACCAGGGAGGCCTGTGGACTTCCCTGATGGTCCAGGGGCTAAGACTCTACATTCCCAGTGCAGGGGGCCCGGGTTTGATCCCTGGTCAGGGAACTAGATCCCACATGCCGCAACTAAGAGTTCACATGCCGCAACTAAAAAAATCCCACGGGCCGCAGCTAAGACCCAACGCAGCCAAACAAATAAATACTGAAAGAAAAAGAAGTAGGGAGGATTGTAAGGGTGACTGGGATCCAGGGGCAGGACTGGACCGAAGGATCCTGGACAGAAATGGAGAGGTTGGGAGGTGGTCTTTTGTGTCCCTCCACAGTGGGCAGGGCCTGGAGCCTGTAGGTGACAAGTAGCTGGACAGGTGGTGCATGTAGGTTTCCAGGACCACCCTGAGAGGGAGATTCTGAGAACGGGTCAGGATGGAGTGTCAGCTACCCTGTAATGTGACCCTGACTTATCCTACTTATATGCAGCATTAGAGCTTCTTTCAATTACAGAATATTGTACCCTGATGGTAAGTCCTGGAATTGATGTAAGTAACAGTTTGGTATGTACTTGGTTCACATATTATACACACATAAACACACAGATACACGTATGATATGCGTGCATAGCAGCAGAGAAACAATCAATTGGGAAAGTAAAATACGGAGCCTTTCCAATTCTGACACCAGGTCCTGACACCGAGCAACTCAGCACCAGCTGGGTGTCCTGCAGTCCAGCCCGCTTCTGACGCTCTCTGCCTGGAGCCCCTGCAGGACTGTCCCCCGACCCCCAACTTCAGATGCCAAATGCAGGTCCAGGTTGTGCTCTGTGCTTCTGACCGACTGGCTCTAGATCGGAGGGTCTCACGACCCCCTCCTTGGGTTTGATTAATTTGCCAGAGCGGCTCAGAGAACTCAGGGAAACATTTTACCGACTTGATCACCGGTTTAGTATAAAAGGATATAATTTAGAAGCAGCCAGCTGGGAGACACAGGAGAACAAGGTGCAGAGAAAGGAGACTCCGTGCCCTGTGAGTCACCGCTGCCCCTGAATCTCCACCTGTTCACCAACCTGGAAGCTCCCCGAGCCTCCTTCTCTTGTTTGTTTGCTTTTCCTGGAGGCTCCGTCATGTAGGCGTGGTTGAAACATTGGCGGTTGGTGACTGAACTCAACCTCCAGCCCTGGCCCCTCCCAGCCAGTCATGGGGGCTGGGGGCGAAGGCTGAACGTTCCAACCCTCTAATCACAGGACTGGCTCCCCTGGCAAGCAGCCTCCACCTTTAGTGTCATCCAAAAATCACCTCATACACATCACAAGAGACACCTTTCCTCCCATCAAAGGAAATTCCAAGGGCCTGAGAAGCTCCGTGCTAGGAACTGGACAAAGGCCAAATAAGTATTTGTTGTTATAAATCACAGTACCACAGCCACCCTTTTCAAACTTTCATCATTACTTAGGAAATAGCACTCTACTGGGTCCAAAAGCAATCTCTAACTCTCTGTGTAAGTTACTTACTTAACCACCTTGGGCTTCCTGTTTTATCACCGGTAAAAATTAGGGATTAGATTAGATTATTTCTAAAAAAGTGTTAGCTCCAGGGGTTTCCCTGGTGGTGCAGTGGTTGAGAGTCCACCTGCCGATGCAGGGGACACGGGTTCGTGCCCCGGTCCGGGAGGATCCCGCATGCCGCGGAGCGGCTGGGCCCGTGAGCCGTGGCCGCTGAGCCTGCGCGTCCGGAGCCTATGCTACGCAACGGGAGAGGCCAAAACGGTGAGAGGCCCGCGTACCACAAAAAAAAAAAAAAAAAGAAGAAACATTAATTTTTCAACCAGCTATTGATTATCAAATATTAGAGCTAACACTTTTTTTTTTTTTTTTTTTTGCGGTACGCGGGCCTCTCACTGCTGTGGCCTCTCCTGTTGCGGAGCACAGGCTCCGGACGCGCAGGCTCAGCGGCCACGGCTCACGGGCCCAGCCGCTCCGCGGCATGCGGGATCCTCCCGGACCGGGGCACGAACCCGTGTCCCCTGCATCGGCAGGCAGACTCTCAACCACTGCACCACCAGGGAAGCCCTGTTTCTTCTTTTTGAATTTTATTTTATTTATTTTTTTTATACAGCAGGTTCTTATTAGTTATCTCTTTTATACATATTAATACGTATATGTCAATCCCAATCTCCCAATTCATTCCAGCACCAATAATGTTTCTTTCAACCACTGATTCAAACCCTGTGTGCGCATGTGTGCAAAGAAAAATATAGCAAAATAAGAAATACACCTCAGTCTCATGAGGAAAGACAAAGATATAAACAAGCCCAAAGAGCCTTGAGCTTAGCAAATCAGAAGCCAATTCATCTTGAGAAGAAAACAAGTGATATTTCCATTATTAAATCACAATTACAAAACCAATCAGCTGCAGAAGAGGAGAAACCATTTCCATCAATTATTACTGAACTGAACATAATTTTTCCATCACCTGCAGATTGTAAATTGGGCTACACTCATCCAGGAACTCTTCTATCATAGGAGTTATTAATCAGGTAATAACTTTGTCGAATTAGCAAGGACACTGATAAGATGGTGGGGAAGTAGGACACAGGGAGCCGGGAAGAGGCATCCAGGTTAACTCCTGAGACCAGGCGCAGAGCCCTGGAGAAGACCCATGGTCAGCACTGTCCTCGCAGTGCCCCTGCCCTGCTGAAGAAAGCACCTGGCTCTGGGGTTTTCACTCCAGAGACTCAGCATGGGAACAGGCGACAGTAAGTCAACACTGCATCCTTTACCGGCTGGCTAGTGGCTGCCGCCGGAGGGCTGTGACGACTCCTAGCTATGCGGGTGCCCCAGCTTTGGGGCACACCTCTGTCTACTGGCTCTGCTGGGCCCTCCACTTACATCCCTACGTGAATGGGGGCTTTCAGTCTTGGTGGAAAGTACTGACCGACTGTCTCATCAGAACCGCAAGTAGATCTGCGGAGTATAACGAGGCACAGACTGTCCTGTGTGCTCCTCCGATGTGCTGGGGTGACAGCATGGGTCTCAGTAGAAAGTTCTGTCGATCTGGTGCCTGAGCAGGTTCTCGGGCCCTCTGTTTTCTATCTTCCTCTACCATCCACTTGTTAAAACTCCAGCCCCACGGGTTTTCTATGCCATACAGAGCAGGCTTCCATCCGCCTAAATGGCCATGGGTTCGGTCCCTGCTTTGTAACATGGCAGGCTGTTCTGCTGAGAAATCGGGGTGTGCTTTGTTCTCCAAGCTGTAGGAAACCAGAAGGAGTGAGGGTGTCTTCTCCGCCTCATCCCCCGAAGCCAGGCTCTGTGAGTCCTGGATTCTGAGCTCACCTCTGGATTGTTAATGACTTTTGTGTCCTGGGGTCTAGAGCAGTTGCTAGGCACCCAGAAGATGATTAGCATGCAGGCTTTTGTTTAAAAGAAACAGGAAAACAAACTGTCAGGTTGCGGAAGGGGAAGTGGGCCAACCTGGGGGTGGGGTGTGTGGAGGCATCTGCCACCAGCCTGTTGCGGAGGGTGGCTACCTGCGCATATCCCACCCTAAAGCCAGTAAGTGACAGCAGCACCTCAGACAGGTGACAACGAAGCTGGATCCAGAAGCGGAGATGCACTCGCCCCACTTCCCGCCCTTTGTTCCTTCATGCAGGGGATTGAATTGTTCCCACCACTGAGGACTGAGATCCAGAGATTGTTTTCTCAGCCTTCGGGATCCTCTAGAGAGAAGAGACAGCCCCCCAAACACGACTTCCACTGAATTCCTCACCAGCCGGGCTGGTGAAGGCTCGACAAATGAACTGTACGTGTAACGACGATTCTTGTAACTGAGTTTCATGGAACAGAGATCACATGGGTTATTCACGCGCTGTCTCCCCTCCTCTTTCCCCTGAGTAACTGATTCATCCTTTGGGGCTCAACTTAGATTTTCCACATTTAGGGAAGCCTGTTATACTAGATGTTTCCTCTTCAACCTTCCAGACGCACTGCCCCTTCTTTGTCCTGCTTTCTTGGGCTGTCTGACATACATGAACGGGTCTACTTGGGGTGGCCAAGGGGAAGCCCAGCGAGTGGTCAGAGGGAGGAAAGGAGCTCAGGTGTGTGTTCCCAGCAGGTCACCTCTCACGCCTGGGTCACCTGGGTAAAGTGCACCGGTAACTGTGTCCCTCACCTGCTGCCTGTTTCAGCCTTGGGTAGAGCGCTACCCGTGGGCCTCCCCACACCGTCTCCACACCTCGTAATAACCCCCTTATTAACCTGCCTACAATTGTTCTAAGTTAACAGTCTGAACCATCTGTTTCCTGCCAGGGGGGCCCTGCCCTAGGCTCCAGTAGAGCCTGTTTTGATCCTTACATTTATCACTTTAGTGGAGTGTTTCCCAACCTGGTGACTTTACCCCAAAGGGGACACTTAGCAACCTCTGAGGACACTTCTGTTGCCAAAACTAGGGTCTGGGGAGGAGGTGCTACTGACACCCAGGAAGTAAAGGTCAGGATGAGGCTAAAGGCCCTACTATGCACAGGACAGCCTCCCACAACAAAGAATTATCTGTCCCAAGATGTCAATGCGCCACTTTGAGAACTCTGCCTCAGAACGTAAATGCCTGTTCTGTCGCCGGCATGTCCCACTCAGAGGAAGCCCGGTGAAGACAAGGACCGTCCACCACGTCCCCAGCGGCATCCCCGTGCCAGTCCTGGCGAGTGATACGGGCTCACAGGGAGCTGTTGGAAAACATGCAAGTGAAAGAAATGAATTCACGAATGAGACCCAGTCCTAGTTTTCCCTCGTCTCACTGTCCAGAGCTGGGGAGAAGACTGATTTATTCACACCTAAATATAAACCCAGCCAGAAATAACGCAATAAATGCATGCCATCTACACCGCGCATCCGGTGGAAAGGAAAGGTTGGATACTGGTTAGCTGGGGGCAATGGTGCAAGGAGATGCCGCTGGGCTTGCAGCTCAAGCAGTGCTGGACACAGGCCTTGAGATGCTCCCACTTCAACAGGCAGACTTGGAACAGCACATAAGGGGGAACAGCAGGGTGAGGTGGGGAGGCGGGAGGATTCTGGAGAGTGTGCGTTAGTTTACCACAGCTCCGCTGAGGGAAGTTACTGGTGGCTCTTGGTTAGTGAGTGCTGGCTGCAGGGGAAAACCCTGCCCACCTACATCACCTCGGGGGAATCGCAGTCACGAGCCAGCAGATACTTTCATGCTGTGCTTTCCCATCACACTTCTCACTGACTTGATGAGCAAGAAAAGGCGCTCACTGTGTGCGAAGCACATGACAGGAGCAGAGTCTGGGGCCTTTTTGGGGGAGGAGTGGGGGGCAGTTAAGGTGTCCACTCAGTGGACATCTATCGGCTTGACCCCTCCCAAGCACACTGTGTCACCCGGGTCTCATTTGCACGGTCTCTGGTTTTAGACCCCACATGACTGAAGAGCCACTTCTCACTTCTGCTTTTACTACCAGACCCAGCTTCTTCCAGGCCGTAACCTGCTCTTGGGGAATAAGGTCTGAGGAACTCAGCATTTGCTCACGAGTCCTTGGGGAGGCCAGCAACAGAACTCATCTTAGAAGTCTGATCGTGAGCCTCTGACCCAGGAGGTCAAGGACCGGCATGCAGTGAGCCGGGGGCCACCTTCCTGAGGCCAGGCTTCAGCAGGCTGATACCCCATCAGGAGCCGCCGGGCAGTCCCTCCACGATGGGGATACTCCCCTGCCTCTGCCGGGGCTGCTCACACTGAGGCCCCTCAGAGGGGCTCAGGGCTGAGGACAGAGCTCAGACAGCAGGGCACTAGTGCCCAGGGCTTCTGAGGAATGTGGCGGGAGCAGCCCTGCCCCTGGGATGGAAGCGGGTCCGTGTTTCTGGGTAATCAATTCTACGGGCCAGTTGCAGAGAGGTGAGGGGGGCTGCTTTCACACCCAATCAAGAGGCTCTATGGGAAGCAGGATGGACTCACCTGTGGAAAACCCACACCAGCACATAAACTGCTTCACGACTGCAGGGCCGTGTAATATCTGCACACCACCGGCGTGCACACCACCTACAAACGATGTGATTTTCAGTCTAAAATATCAATTTAGTTTTTTTTTTTTTTTTTCCCGGTAGGGTATAATAATCATGCCCTGACCCGGACCGAATAAACACGTCAGGGGCAGTGCTGGTATAATGGCTGATTCACCCTCTTCCTGGGAGACACTCGTAATTTTACGAACAGAGTGTAACACCATTATAATAGAATGTATCATATAAACTTGGATATATTACAGGTCGAACCCTTCTCCTAAAACATAACAGGGACATTCTTAAACGGCCTGATCTAGTCCTATGCTCCTGATACCGCCTCTGAAAAGGAGTTTCTCTCGGTTTCCTTATTTCATTTCTACTTTTTTTTCTTTTCTTTGGCTGCTTTGGGTCTTTGTTGCTGCACATGGGCTTCCTCTAGTCGTGGCAAGCAGGGGCTACTCTTCATTGCGATGCACAGGCTTCTCATTGCAGTGGCTTCTCTTGCTGTGGAGCACGGGCTCTAGGCACGTGGGCTTCAGTAGTTGTGGCACGAGGGCTCAGTAGTTGTGGCTCACAGGCTCTAGAGCACAGGCTCAGTAGTTGTGGTGCACGGGCTTAGCTGCTCCGCGGCATGTGGGATCTTCCCGGACCAAGGACCAAACCCATGTCCCCTGCATTGGCAGGTGGATTCTTAACCACTGCACCACCAGGGAAGTCCCTCTACTTTATTTTAAATTCCCAGGACCACAACATCCCTTTATGCTGCAAACGATCGAACTCATCAGGTGGGTGCCTTGGAAATGCAGGAAAATAAAGCTGGAGGGTCCAGTGAACAGCTGGGGACCAGTGAATAGCTGAGGGTCCAGTGAACAGCTGGGGGTCCAGTGAACAGCTGGGGGTCCAGTGAACAGCTGAGGGTCCAGTGAACAGCTGGGGGTCCAGTGAATAGCTGGGGACCAGTGAATAGCTGGAGGGTCCAGTGAACAGCTGGGGGTCCTCTAACTCAGAGTCACCTTGTTCCCAGAGGAGAGTCCCCAACTGGTGATGGTTGTTCCCCATCTGTGTTCCCACCTTTGGTGGTGCCCTTCGAATAACTGAATATCCTCTCGTGGATAGAACTCAATCAAGGGCTTGGGAGGGGCAGTTAGCAGAAGAGGCGTCTGCCAGCGGAGAAGCAAATTCATCTCTGCATCACACGGTGTCAGAGCCTGAACTGGCGCTGTTGATAGCATATTTCATTCCAGCCCCAAAGGAACATTTACCCCTTCTGGTTATGGCCCCAATCTTTAGTCACCCCGACACTGGGAGAAGCGAGTAAAGTACCCTGCAATAAGACCACGGCTGGATGGTTTCCTGCGAGTAACGATCTCTTCTAATGGGGCACAAACAAATAGGACCTGAAATCCTCTTTGCCAGAGGTTCAATCTTCAAATTTGCCCTCAAGCAACATCCTGTTGAGACGTGTGTCACTCAGTAAGTGAATATATGTCCTGCTCTGCCAGAGGAAGTCACTGACTACAACTGTTGACCTAACAGTCAGTGTCACACCTTTCATTTTTAAAAGGGTCTCCGTGCAGGTAATACAGTATACGGTAACACTACATTTAAATCATCCCAAACTCAAAAGTTCTCTCTGTTTAAACACCTTAAGCCAATCAGATATCCATCAAGACCATCTCTGTATAACTCCTTCTTTCTCAAATTAATTAGTTAATTTCTCCTACATATGAAATATTACCTACAATACTCACTATACCCCTGTCTCACATGGAGCTTGTATTTTAGTGAAGAAAGAATAGACATCAGATGATATCACAGATCATGTACCTTAGTAGTTAGTGCCTATCAAACTTTTTCTCAAGTAGTGGAACCCTCTCTGCCAATGAAATTCTACACTGAAAATTCACTAAGTTATAAAATGTGGGCTGCTTTTCTGGGGTGGGAGTGAGAGCATGTATAGAAGCCCAGGATGGAGTCCAGGGGTCGTGCTCCCAGCCTCTCCTTCTTCTGTTCCCTCCCTCCGTTCCTTAACCCTCACAGAGGCATGAGTGGAGGTTCCCAGGAACTCCTAGGCCTTTTATGAATTGCAGCTAGGGATAAACAGGTTCCCACTGCTAAGGAGAACACAATGCAATGGGGAAACAATATATAAAAAATATACAATATTAAATAACAATGAACAGTTTTAAGAAGCAAGTCAATCAAAAGAAAAGATGTCCAAGGCTGTTTGAATTAAATAGCTATGAATTCTAATCATTGCTAAAGGAATTTTAAAGCAGGAGAGGTCACCCTAGGCTGGAATCTTTTTAAAATTTATTTTTAGTCAATTATTTTAGCGTTTGTGGATTTTAATTGGAAGAAAATTCTGTATATCTGGTTGAACATCCTCATGTCGCCTCTGGTTCATTTCCAACTGCACTGTTGTCAGTAGCAAAAGAAAAGAACAGAGAGGACTGTACGTTTTCCCATTAGCCCAAAACCACATCATTCACCCATTTATTCAACAAATGATAAATGATTCTACCCAGGTTTCATGCAGAGGGTGGTGAGGGTGGAGGCCCAAATTACATCCATCAAGAAGCAACGCTGATTCACCCAAGTCATCAAGGGTGAAGGACAGAACAATACCGAACACGCAAAGTGCTTTGAACTTGTCAGGGGAAAGTTACTGAATAAACGTGTGCTATTATTGTTGTACTGTTCAACACAGGCCGCTGAAAATTACTTAACCGTTTAAACAATACCTTTTCTAATACTCTTTTTACAATTCCCTGGTTATAGGAAAGTGTATTATGCAAGACTGTGAGTCCACCGATGCCTGTGTCAGGCAGCAGGAATACAGATGTATAAGACAATCCTAGTGGGAGTCTTGGGGTCATAAGGACAAGTACAAGGAAGAGTAATGTAAGTGCCTTAGAGGGGGAAACGCGGGGGTGGACGGAACCAGGCAGAGTGCACAGAACCAGGAGAAGCTGAGACTGGACGGGAGGAATCAGCACAGCCAGGGAGTTCAGGATGGGCATTCCAGGCAGAGGGCTGCCCTGTTTGGGGTGCAGAGACAGGAGGGCGTCAGAATGCTCCACAAAGCACAGGAGCAGAGGCAGCCTTGAATACCTTCCAAAGGAATGGTCACTTCCAAAAGGCAGCAAGGAAAATAACAAGAGATGTAAGACACATACCCTGATCTTACGAAGCGTACAGCACAGCCGTGGAGTACGGCTACACACACACACACACACACACACACACACACACACACACGGCTACACACACACACACACACACACACACACACACACACACACACACACA
>NW_020838026.1:1910362-2009641 GCF_003676395.1 Aethalodelphis obliquidens | reverse complement strand
CACACACACACACACACACACACACACACACACACACACACACACACGCTCCCTCCCTCAGATGGAATTAAACAGGAAATGATCCATTCCATCAACAGCTATTTAACTGAGTGCCTGCTATGTTCCAGGGACTGATTAATGACGGATAACATTGCACTGAATGATATAAGTCCTGTCTTCTATTGGAGGGACAGATCATAAAGAAATAACCAATAAATAACACGCATAACATCAGATAGCAATAAGGGCTATAAAGAAATGTCAAAACAGCAACACTAATAATGATGACGATAATAATAATAGCAACTAAAACGTATCAGGTAATTACAGTGCGGCATACACTTGCCGTGAGTTTTCTCGTTTCCTGTTCTATGGTGAAGGCCATGCATGCCCACTCAGAGCCCCTCTTCCCCCCTGAAACACTCATCTTCCAAGCTGTCTGGATGCTGTGTGCTGAGTCCCCCCTCGGAATTTGGGTGACAGGCTGCCCCTGAGCAACGTTAGGTCCCATCCCAGGGCAGCACTTGCTCAGGGACTGGTTGGGCCCCTCGCCTCCACCAAGGACAGCTGCAAAGGCCTTCTCAGCACCAGAGCTCCCTGTAGGATGAGCCGGGCTTCCGTTACAGCAGCTGTTCAGCTCAACTTCTCCAGCCCCCTGACCCACCTCCTCACACCCTTACAGCATTGTTTCCAAGAGATCTCCCCCCAGAGCTCATACCTCAGTCACAGAGATGACTTACTAGGGGAGGGCAACCTAAGACACTGTTGCAATAGCTCAACAAACTGAGGCTCAGAACGTTTCTTGACCAGAAAGAAGTGCAGCTCTTACCCCACAGTTTAGTCCTCCTAAGGAGGAAGGGAAGTTACTGCTACTGTTGCTTGGAGGAGGTCTGTGGTGATGCCTGTGCCACAGACAATACAGTGATACCCAGAACATCTCCTGGAGCGGACTTATCTGGTCAGACCACTGCTTCCAAAACACATCCCAAACATCTCAAGGCATGCATTCTTTTACTCAACAAACATCGACCACCTCCTTTTTTTTAACTGAAGTATAGTTGATTTAGAATGGTTTAATTTCCGGTGTACAGCAAAGTGATTCAAGTATATATACTTTTTTGAATTATTTTCCATTATAGCCTATTACAAGATATTGAACATAGTTTCCTGTGCTATACAGTAGGACCCTGTTGTTTATTCGACCACCTCCTTTGTGCCAGGCAGTTCTATGCTTGGAACACACAGGGAACCGCACAGACACTTAAGAGCTTCCAGCGAGGAGAGCCCGTCAACACACCAATGGGCCAGCGGCGCAGGGAAAACAAGCAAAATGGGCTGAGGGGGTGGGGCTCCCGGAGTGGGCTGCTCTGTCCTGGGTGGGCAGAGAAGCCTCTTTGGTATGGCAGCCATTAAGCACAGACCTGAAGGGAATGAGGAAATGAGACAGAAGGATGTGCGGGTCGGGAAAAGACAGATGAGATGGAGCAGCAAAGAGACGGGCGACGTACCATCTAAGCAGCAAGGGGCAGGCACAGCCCAAGACCACCTCTGGAGGCCACTGAGGCCTGACTTACACTCGTATCACACACAAGTGGCGTGAATCTGGTTACACCCTGTTCTCCGGGCTAATGAGAGCATAACACACCCTGACCAGGGGCTAGAAGGTGTGGATTCTACTCTAGACTTGCCATAATTAATCATGCCTCTGTGTCCTGCAGCAAGGGATGATGGTAATTCCTTATCAGCTTACCTTGCACGGTCGTTGTGAGGTTCTGAGGCGGCAAAGCTATATAAGGAGTAAGAGCTAATTCATCACCACAATATACAAGCTTTTGGGTCTCAGGACTCACTGATCCCTAAAAATTTACTGAGGACCACAAAGAACCTGCTTTATTGTGTTAGACTTACCAATATTTACCATACTAGAAATTAAACTGAAAAACATTTTTACTTAATTATTTATTTAAATGACAATAATAAACTCATTACACTTGAACATAAGTAACATTTCTATGGAAAACAGATATTTTCCAAAAGAGATGTTAATGACAAGAGCTTTTACATTTTGGCAACTACCTTTAATGTTTCCCTTAACAGACACAGTTAGATTCCCTCCTGTATCTGCTTCTGCATTCAATCTGTGCTAATTGTGTGTTGTGGTTGAAGTATGTGAAGAAAATGCAGCTCCACACAGAGATACAGTCACAAAACAAACTATTTTAGTAGTCTTTTCAGATAGTTGCAAATATTTTTCTTTGATATACACCAAAATTTCACCAGTGGTACTTTTTTTTTGAAGATTTATTTTATTATTGATTGACTGATTTTATTCATTTTTGGCTGCGTTGGGTCTTAGTTGCGGCACGTGGGATCTTCACTGAGGCATGCAGGATCTTGCATTGTGGCACGAGGGCTTCTCTCTAGTTGAGGCGCGTGAGCTCAGTAGCAGCGGCATGAGGGCTTAGTTGCCCCGCGGCATGTAGGGAATCTTAGTTCCCTCACCAGGGACTGAACCCATGTCCCCTGCATTGTAAGGCAGATTCTTTACCACTGGACCACCAGGGAAGTCCCAACAAGTGGTACTTTCTTAAAGCTTAATTTCAATGTGGAATCTGAAACCACATGCATCAGGGAACGTTCTGTATTCTGTTACTTTATAGCCCACTGTCCTATCTTTCCCTTTGAATGGCTTTTTCATCCATGCATCATTCTGGAACATTGTTTATTGATTATTTAGAAAATCTTCCGTCACTGATTTGTGTAGATCTTCCAAATTCTAACATACTTCATTATATAATTTTAAAAACACACAGCTGTTAATATCACTGTCAATCTCATCAGAAAAGTCTTTAGGCATTGGGAACCCACTAAGGTCATGAAGTGAATACAAGTTTCCCAAATTCGGGAATATTCAAACTCCATTTTTGGTAACGAGCGCTATCAGTCGTTTCCTCAGTAACAGGCTTGCGCTATTCATTTTCAAGGCAATGTCTGTCGGATAACCAAGTCTGGATGACCACGGGGTGCCTGTCACTTGTTCTTTTCAAGTAAAAATGTTGTCCTCTACAAAAAGAAGGGGCTACTTTAGCTTGCAACTCCAACTGTCTAACAAGGGATTTTTTCCCTTGAGAAAGCACTGTACTTTGTGCTTCAGGTGTGCTTCTATTTCATTTCACAGAGTACTGAAAAGGCAGGTGTTCAGTGATGAGATGTAATAAAATTAAATCTTGCTGCCCCACCAAGAATCCTTACATTAAACTGGCTTTTCATTCTTTTCGTTTTATTCTTTT
The DNA here is from genome assembly GCF_003676395.1 of Aethalodelphis obliquidens. Classification (NCBI taxonomy): domain Eukaryota; kingdom Metazoa; phylum Chordata; class Mammalia; order Artiodactyla; family Delphinidae; genus Aethalodelphis; species Aethalodelphis obliquidens. The sequence goes on along the minus strand of NW_020838026.1, from coordinate 2,006,351 downwards.
GACTGCGAGTGTGTAGTGGTGAGGGATACAATGAAGACGAGCAGACCTGGATTAGCACTAAGATCCAGCATGTATACCCACCACGGCCTTGGTACCATTAGGACAAACACCCATATATAGGAAAAAGCAAATCCTGTCTTAGTAATGCTATGAGAATAGTTTTGTCCTTACAACCCCCCTGAAAGGGTCTTGGGGAATCAATGGATCACAGGGTCAATGGATCACACTTTGGGAACGATCGCTATAATAGACACTTAGACGTGATGCAGCAGACAGCACAGGGTCTGCAGTGCTGATGACTGGTAACCTGACAGCAAGGACGAATAAGGAAATACTATAAAAGGTGGACACATGAACTCAAAAGCATAGCACCTGGGGGAGCAAACAGCCATAGGCTTCAATAGCTCTGAAGAGTATTGCCGAGAAACTCAGCCCTGCTCAATAAACATTGTTCATGATGATGACCTTGAGTCATTAAAACAAGAGTAAGAAATATCAGCTCTACTATATTCAAGAAGCCGAGGAAAGGAAAGATTTCTCTTTAACAGAATCCCTTGGAAATATTTCCATAGCAGTTTTTGAAATTTAAAAATTGCTTTGGGGCTTCATGTAGATGTCTACTTGTGTGGACTAGCTCATTTCTGATGATGGATAGAAGATCTCGAGTCCCACACAGGTGCTACTCCACACCCCTCCCCTCTCCTGAGGCCACCGAGGGGACTGTCCACCACCACCTGTGAAATTAAAACAACTCAGCATCTCTGAGAACTTGAGCCCTGCCCAGGAGGGCCCAGGAAGTGGGCTGTTCAGGGACATTGAATATGAACTCTGTCCATCAGTCATGCTGAGCCAGGAGCTAGGGGCACTGAAGGAGAGAAGGAGATTTATAACATCTAACTAATGCAGCTGGGTTTCCTTCCTGGCCAGAGCTTCCTTGTTAGGGGTCCTGACAGCAGGTTCCTCTACTCTGAGATGCAGGAGAACACAGATTCAGTTACATGGCAACCTAACCTCTCTGGGAGGGAAGAAGGAACGGGGCATCCAACAATCAAGACACTATATCTCAATCCGCCTGAACCGTCTCTTAGGCAAACATGTAATTAACGCAGTGAAGTGAATTTCCATGGAGAGAGGGTAGCTGGTGACCAGGCCCGGGTATTTAGGCTTTGCTGGAAATCAGTGTTGAAGTTTACAGCTGGAAATGATCCCTGAAGGTCGGTCCCACAGCAGGAGGGACTGGCGTAGCAAAGATGGCAGGATTTCCAGACCTCCAGCAAAGAGGACCCACGGTTTCAGCAAGACCACGGACACCCTTCTCACCACCTCCTGCAATGTCCGTCCAGTGGGATGAGTGTAAGAAGTGGTTAAAGAACCTCCCCCATATCAATTATCTGGATTAATCAGGTTAAAAAAAAATCCACTCATCAAGATCGATGAAGCCAGAACTTTGGGGCATTTGACTTATGAGCACAATTGCCCCTCAACTTTCTCCTCATAGCGTCTGTGTAAATATCGTCGGGGAGTTGTACTCTGGTGATCTCATTACACCTTCAACTCACTTCAATTCATCTACTTCCCTCCCTTCCCATTTCGTCCCCTTCACCACCATCTCTTTCCGTAACACTATCCCTGGGCACAGAAAATAGCGTCTTATGCTCACTGTCACATGAAAGCACGTAGTTTTCTAATCTCTAAGCCTGGGGTTGAGGCTCAGGCAGCTCTAGCAAACTATCCAGGAAACTCTAAGTTCTTGCTCTGAAAGTGTGGTCCCTGACCAGTGGCGGCATTAGCTGACCCTGGACCCCAATACCGGCTGCACTGAACAGCATCTGAAGTTTAACAAGACCCCAGGTGGCTCCCAGGCAACTTACCCTTTGAGAAGCCCTGCTCTACTGCACTTCAAAGCTTGAGAAACTTCAAGGGTCAGGGCATCTGGGTTTAGGTCTGCTCTGCCACCCTGTGGAACAGCTCCCAGGCCATTCAACCACGGAAGACGCCCATTGCCTCATCTGCCAAGGGCAGGGCTTACACTGGATACTCAGATCCTAACGTTGGCGGATCAATCATCTTATCGCTCAAGTAAATTCTAAAAATACACATAATTGGGCCCTTCTCCTGCTGATTCTGATTCTACAGTTTCTGAAGTGCAGACAGTTTTGGGTCCTACGGCTCTAGAACTGTGCCTATTTCCCAAATTCAGAGACCTAGGTTCAAATCTAGCTTGGCCACCGATAGCCTAAGTAGCCTTGGGCAAGTGTCTTAACTGCTTTGAATCCCAGTTTCTTCATCCTGAACACAGAAATATTATCATCAACTCCCTGGAATTTGAAAGGTCAAATAATGTATGTAATTTGTAAAAATCACTTAACACATAAACAAAATGCATTTCCTTTTCCCACCCTCCCTCTCATTTGCCTGAAATCCTAACCCTCTTTCCTACTCGGCCTCTCCAACACATCCGGAAGGTTCTGCTTTTGAGGTCTCTGCACTCACTGTCCCTGGTCTGGGAAGTTCTTCTTTCAGAAGGTGCTGGCTTCAGACAGGAGGCCTTTGCTGACCACCCCACAGAAAACCACAGACGATCCCCCCATCGGACCCCAGCCAGCCTCACCTTGCACATGACTTTTTCAGAGGGCTTCACACCATCTGGCATTAGACGTGTATCATCTCCTTGTTTATCGTCTGACCCCATTCCCCAATGCCTCCCACCTGGATACTAGAATTTACACTCCATGAGGGCATGAGCTTGGCTTTCTTCATTGCTGGACCCTAGTTCTTAGAACGTTGCTCTCCACTTATTTGTTAAATTAACGAATAGACTTTCCATTAGTCAAATATCTCTATTTTCACTAGTTACCTCTTGTTTCGATGGCCCTTGCCTTACCTAACTTTTATCTGGGAAAATTAAAGGATCACTAATGCTTCTCAGGGTTTTTCAAATTAACTCCATACAGAGTCAACCCCTATGTTTACTAATAACAAATTAACCGTATGGCTGGGATCTGCATTTTTTCCCCTCTCTTTCCTCTTACACAATCAATAGATAAGTAGATTCACTGGTAAAACAGTGAAGAAGTATGTTGTAGAAGATATAAAATAGTCCCTAATCACAACTACCCTCTCCCCAGTCCCTTCCCCAGAGGAAAACATGGTCCACGACCTGTGATTCAATCTAATGTTACACTGTTGGTGCAGTCACACATATACAAGTATGTGTACACACACTGATCTTTTTATGTAAATGGGATAATAATATACTTCTTATTCTGCAACTTTTTCATGACATACCTTTCCATGTCTGTATGCCCCTTCCTTATTCTTTTTATTGGCTGCATAAAATGATATACCAGAATTTCTTTACATGCTCCCCTGTTAGTGGGCATTCAGGTTCTTTCTATTTTTTCCTCCATTAGCTATGTTGCTATGAACATCCCTCTCCACCTCTACGAGAATTTATTTATATAAGATTCTTAGAAATTCTCAATTAAAATTTGCTCATTGCTCCCACCCTGGTCTGTTCTGGGCTCACCAGCTTTCACTGTCACCTATGGTTCATGAGGTGCCCCCCTCTCTGGTCCTCACCAAAATCAAATGTTATTTATCTCCTTACATTTTGCCTGTCCCATTGTTTTAAAATATCTCCTTGTCATAATTTGTAATGAGTTGATTTCTAGTGAAATAAATCACTCTTTTAATATTGATTATCTATTTACATTGTTCTACAATATATTTCCTATTTATTTATTAATTTTTTCTATTGGATTTTGTTTTTTTCTTTTATTAGACTTATAAGAAATCTACACATAATCTGTGTATGGTTCACTTTTTTCTTACAGCTATTAAGAATATTTTCTTCAAGTTTGCTATTTATCTTTTCACTTATGAGTCTGTCTTTCATTGTAATACTTTTTAACATCACCAAATCTGTCCACCTTGTCTTTTATAACTTCTGTACTTTGAGTCTTGCTTAAGAAGTTATTCCCAAACTCAAGGTCATAAAAATACCTTGTGTATTATTTAATGCGTTTTCATTTTCATGTTTAACTCCTTTTGGAAATCATTTTGAACTCTTCCAAACACTTTAATAAAACAAAATTCTTTGTTTTATTCACCACTAAGCTATACATGTCTTTCATAATGTATTATTATTTTTCAACACTAACCTATACATATCCTTAATAATGAGAAAATGAGGTTGACTATAGACTAATTTCAAATATCTGGGTCACTGTTCCACATTTCTTTTTCTTTCTTGTGAATTAGGGATAATTTTGACTTGGCCTCCACCAACACACACTCATCTAGAGAGATGAACTCTGATCATCCCAAGAATGCCCACTTGCCTTCCCATTGAGGACCACCCATCTCTAGAGGACGCCTCATAGACGGGAGACAACAGCAGAGGGCAATGTCATGGAGAAAGTCAAGGTGACTTTAATATGAGAAAATAAAACCTTCGTCCAGCCTGGCCAACTCCTGTTGGAATAACAATTGACTTTTCAGTGGAAAAAACTGAAAGGACCAATTGATGGTTTGAACTGAATCAGCAACATGTAAATCATCAGCTTTGGGGGCTGGGATCTTATTTGTACTAAATGTCTCTGAGTTCGTGTAGGAAGTAGCTCCAACAGAGGGTCCGTGGGGTTTGCTGAGATGTAGATGAATCCTTTCCCTGCTCAGAGAGCACAACCCCAAGAAGCACCGGAGCTGGGACCTCGAGTCTGTACTGTAAATATGCAGCAGATACACATTTGGCTATTCCAGATCCCATATTGAACAAAAGAAACTTGAGGCAGGTGATTTTAATTACGCAGGCACCTATGTGTATTTGTATAGAGGCTTATTATAATGCTGGGGCTTCAAACTTGAAAAAAGGAAGGAAAGGAAAAAGGTCAACTAATATCTTTTCCTTTGTGGAAAAGATAAGCCAGTTCTAGGCTGAGAGGTGTAAAACTAAAGGATAATAAAATCCAGCTGATGCAGTTTAAAGACTGTTCTTTACCTGGCCTGAGATAACGGCTCCCACTGTCACTAGTGGATGGAGACGATTTCTCAGCCTGCCGCCGGCTGATAACAGACCTGAGCACTGGCCTGAAGCCTCACTGTTCTTCGGGTACAAAAAGTGCCTCAGACGGAAGCCAGCTTGTCCCCAGCCAGCCAGGCTGCCCTGGCCATTCCTCTGTCTTCGCTGGGCTTACAAAGCAAGTCAAGAGTCTGTATCAGCTGAGAGCTGCTCTGAGACTTTTCCAAACCTCCCCCATCACACTGCCATGACCTAGTTTGGATCAGGGTAAGTCTGAAAATAAAATGCTGAAGTTTTCTTTTACTTGAAAACAGTGTCACATTCGTCAACTTAAAAAGACTCGCTCACTGCACAAATTGTCTGTACGATTCGTGGGGCCCCTTCATTATACTGCACCTTGTTGTATTATTTACAGGCACGGTGTGAGTTGAGTGTTTATAGGTATGTCACACGTTGGCACTGGAAGTGGGTTTGGAGATGCGGTTTAACGTCCTCGTTTAACGGGCTGGCGCTCTGCAGCCCAGAAAGCCGTGGAGAGCGTGCCCATCAGAGAATACTGAGTGTGGAAATGAACTTCCTCCTTCTGCTCCCATGGCAGCACTGCGAGAAAGGGGTTTCTGGGTCAGGTGGAAAGAGGGCCAAGTGCTACAGAATCACGGAGATCACAGCCTCTCTCAAGTCTTATAATGTTCTATGCAGCGAAATGGGAGCCAAGGATTCTAAACTCCGAGTTCAGACCCTTCCACCCACCGTTCAACCTGCTTCTAAAGGCAGGCGTGCTGATGATTTCAGAAGGAGGTACCTGGCCTCAAGGTGTTTGCCAAGGTCAGGGCAGTGCTCTGCTTTGTGACCTCTGTGCTCACAAACTTATATTTGTCCCTAATCTCCTAACCTCTTGGTCCAAAGGAAGAAGCACTCCTTCATCTGGACAAAACTAATCTCCCCATTGGGCCTCTGACCTGGTGTCACACCCTCTCTGTTGGGACCCTGCTCATCCCATCGGCCCTCTTTACTCTCTACATTGTTCTGGCTCTTTTTCTTCAACCTGCATAGATGCCCAAGGCTTTCCTCTCATTAGAAACAATTCCTTAAACTGTAAATCACCGCTTAGGCAAAGCACATACCTTTCCTGCCCCTACAGTCAAACTAATCGTAAAAAAATGTCCATTTTCTGCCTATGCTTCCCCTGCTTCTATTCTTCACACCTTTGCCAACAGGCTTCTGACCTTATCACCCCATTAAACTGCCTGGGCCAAGGTGACCAGTAGTTTGCTATATAAATGCAGTGGACTCTCTTCAGCCTTGCTTCTCTTGCCCTCTCCAGGGAAAGGTCTGGGACACCACAGACGGATCCATTATTATTATAATTACTACTACTATTATTATTAAAATCCCTTATTTTTTTTAACATCTTTATTGGAGTATAATTGCTTTCCAATGGTGTGTTAGTTTCTGCTTTATAACAAAGTGAATCAGCTATACATATACATATATCCCCATATCCCCTCCCTCTTGCGTCTCCCTCCCACCCTCCCTATCCCACCCCTCTAGGTGGTCACAAAGCACCGAGCTGATCTCCCTGTGCTATGTGGCTGCTTCCCACTAGCTATCTATTTTACGTTTGGTAGTGTATGTATGTCCATGCCACTCTCTCACTTCGTCCCAGCTTCCCCCTCCCCATCTCCTCAAGTCCATTCTCTACGTCTGTGTCTTTATTCCTGTCCTGCACCTAGGTTCCTCAGAACCTTTTTTTTTTTTAGATTCCATATATATGTGTTAGCATATGGTATTTGTTTTTCTCTTTCTGACTTACTTCACTCTGTATGACAGACTCTAGGTCCATCCACCTCACTACAAATAACTCAATTTTGTTTCTTTTTATGGCTGAGTAGTATTCCATTGTATATATGTGCCACATCTTCATTATCCATTCATCTGTTGGTGGACACTTAGATTGCTTCCATGTCCTGGCTATTGCAAATAGAGCTGCAATGAACATTGTGGTACATGACTCTTTTTGAATTATAAAATCCCTTAGTTTTTTTTTTTTTTTGGTGGTACACGGGCCTCTCACTGTTGCCGAACACGGGCTCCGGACGCGCAGGCTCAGCGGCCATGGCTCACGGGCCCAGCCGCTCTGCGGCATGTGGCATCTTCCCGGACCGGGGCACGAACCTGTGTCCCCTGCATCGGCAGGCGGACTCTCAACCACTGCGCCACCAGGGAAGCCCAATCCTAGTTTTGACATGATCTTTTCTCTTGGGCTCAACCTCATTACTTTTTCCTAGTTCTCCTACTTCCTAAAATTCTCCTTCCTGTTAGTCTTCTAAACAGACTCCTTTTCCTCCCCTCCTTTCCTCAGTGTGGTAACCTACTCTGTCCTCAGCCCGTCTGTCTCCTGCCACATGAAGTTCTCTTGGTGTTTCAACTACCACCCACTATATAGATCAGAATAAGGCAGCCCTGAGCATAAGATAACCCTACATTTCTCTAATGAGGAGAATCTAAACAGAATTCTGAAAAACCTTTAGGAATAAAGATAAAATAATCCAATGCTTATATATCATATTAAATTATTAAACTTAAATGAGCACACACATTTAAAAGAACATACTATATCAACCAATATACTAATTTAGAAACTTTGCTTTTCCCCCACCAGGGGTCAATCCAACTCTTCCCATGGATCATGACATCAGACTCTTAAATATCCCTCAGTCACCCAACACACCTTTGCAAAGCCTGGCATGTTCATTCCAGTGTTTGAGCTAGAGCACGTTCTGGCCTTTTGAATCATCTTATGAGGCCATCAATGGAAATTAAGCCCTGAATCACCAGTACCTGTTTCCATAGAATGTTGGTTGTTTTGTTTTTCATAGAGTTGTACTGTATGTATGAATTCCACTAGCTATAAAAAATTACTTAAATCAGTGTTAAAAATCTTTAACTGTTTTTTTTTTAATTGATTCTCTCAGACAACCTCCTAAGTATCCCAAAGTAGCAATGACTGAGGTAGTTTCAGGTTAATGTGTCTGCCCAAACATTACTTCGTTACTCTAAATCAGTAATCAAGAGAACATTTTGGATTATGGAATGTTCCATAAGGACTGCAAGGCAAAAAAGCGCTTCCTTTTCCTGGGGACCTATTTTAAGGGAAGTCTCACACTGAATTAGATCATGTATGGTAAATGCAATGGATCCCTAAACTACATATACCTCCCAGAACCCTCCTGCACTCCAGAATCATGGGTCACACCGAGCCAGTCACGTCCAGACACCCCACGCCACCCCAAACTCAAGATATCTACAATTATCCTCATTACTTCACATCCAGTTAACTCGTCTTCTATATCTTATTGAAAGCAACCACTGCCAAAACCAGTTAGCCAGCAGAACTCTGGAGATCTTCGTAGACCACTGCACTTGTCTCACTGGCATTTATTCTTTAAACGAACTTATATGAGCATCTACTCTGTTCTCAGCTCTGTTTTCAGTGCTAGGGATACATCAGTCAATCAGAGACATAAGACACATGTTATTATGGAAGGTACGGTCTAGTAAGGGGAGTTAGAAACAAAATAAAGAGAAAACGCCAAGAAAAGAGTGTAGGAAAATGAAAATAAAATATATGATGACGAAAATGAAACAAGATGATGCATTAGAGAATGACTAGAGTCTGCTTTAGATCAGAAGGTCAGAGAAGTGGAACCTGAATACTAAGGAGGGGGTTAAGCAAGTACAGATACAGGGGAAGAACACTGCAGAACAAGAGCATGTGCAAAGGCCCTGGTATGGGGATGGGTATGACAAAGACCAGGAAAGAGGCTGTGAGACCAGAGCAGGGTCAGCAAAGAGCAGAGCAGGGCAGGGCAGGGCAGGGCACGCGCGTGCGTGTGTGTGTGCGTGTGTGTGTGTGTGTGTGTGTGTGTGTGGTGGGGCACTGCCTATTAGGTGAGGTCAGATGAGGGTGAAATTACAGAGGAGATGCTTGGATTTTATGCTAAGTGCTAATCAGATGACATTTCAGGATTCTGAACAGGTAAGTGATGTGACCTGGTTTATCTTTTTAAAAAGCTAATTCTACTGTATAGAGACTATATTATTGGGGAAGGGATGCTAAAGTGGAAGCAAGAAGACCAGGGCAGAGGGCGCTTCCACAGCTCAGGCAGAAAATGCTAGCGACTAAGATGAAGAGGACGGCTTGAATGATGGAGACACGGGTAGACTGAGGGCGTTTTCTAGAGATAGGGACACCAGGCCTTCCTGACAGGGTGGCTATTTACATGAAGGAACATAAAAAATTGAGGAAGACTCCTATGTCTTCTATACGACTAGACGGATGGCTGTGCCATTCACTGAGACAGAGCGAACCAGGAGAGGAGGGTGTGGGGTCCGTAGAAGCCAAGCCTTCTGTTCTGGACTTCAATAAATTTAAACATCTACTAGACACCCAGTAGAGATGCCCAGCAGTAAAAGTACTAGTAATAGTAGCAGTAGGAGAAGCTCCTGTCTGATAATAGACACTAGAATTATCCCGACTCAGAAATGAGGACATTGAGATGAAGTAATTTGCTCACCCAGTTATCAAAGGACAGACTTAGGACTGAAAGCCAGGTTGTCTCGTTATCCAGTTCGTGCGCTTAGCAATTATACTAAACTCCCTCTATGAATGTGGGAATCATCATATTGGTGATGTTTAAAGCCAGAAGACTGGTTGGAATTATTTATAAAAAGGTATATAGATAGAGAAGGAAAGTTACCCCAGGACCTAGACCTCTAATATGCCAACACCCGGCAATTGAACAGAACAAAAAGAACCTCAGACAGAACTGAAAAAGAGCTTCTGCGAAGCTAGGGAGGAACCCATGAAAATGTGGAGGTTCTAAGAGTCAGGAAAAGAATGATTCAAAAGGAAGGTGATGGTTGACTAGTTTAGATAAACAGAGAACTGGAAAGTGGCCAGTGGATTTGGTAAGCCATTATTCAACATTGACCTTGATAAATGTCATTTCAGCAGGGGAGGAGGCCCAGAAACAGGTTGGGGGAGGAGGTGCTGGGAGCAGGTAACAGGGGAAGGCAGAGTGTCTGGGTGTAGGGGACAGCTGGATGGTGGTCGGCCCGTCGAGGTACCTGCTCATTAGCTCCTGTTCCTGTTCTTACCATTCAGTTATCCACCGCAGCGTAACCCCAAGCTTGGGGACTTACAATGGCAATAACCTTGTCTAGTCCCGTGGCTTCCATGGTCAGGAGTTTGAGGGTGTCTTGCCTGAGTGTTTCTGGCTCAGGGGTCTCATGGTTGACACTGTAACAAACGTTAACCGGAGCGCACTCGCCAGAGGTCTGCCCGTGGCGGAAGATGGGCTACAAAGTGGCTCACGGGCACGACCCTGTATGTGGGTCTCTCCAGAGGGCTGCTCAGCTGTCCTCACAGCAAAAGACCAAGACGGAATGCCTTTCGTGAGCCAGCCTTGAGATGTACACACCACCCCAGCTGCTGCATCCTACTGGTCAGTGTGGGAGAAGACTGCACGAGGGCATGATAACGGGAGCTGAAGATCATCGGGGACCATCTAGGCAGTCCTGTGATTACTACACCTTCCTAAGCAAACTCAATTTTATTCAGAACAGCCATGTGCTCAGCTGGAAATACTGAGCAATCCAGGCGGTCCCGCAGCTGGGGCCGTCATGCCGCTGAATGAGGATTCCAGGCAAGCTTGAGAGTAGCTCAGCAGACGCGTGCCCTGGCTTTTGCCTTCGTCTTCCCCCTTCTCCCTGCCTGGAATCTGTACGCGGTGTTTGGAGGAGCAGTGCCTCTACACGCTGAGGGCAAACCTACGTGCTAAAGAGGAATGTGAAGTGCCTCCCCATCCTGGCTGGCAAATATCCCACACGCCATCCTCAGCTCAAGGGACGCCTCTTCCAGGGTGGCTTCCTGACAAAATGCCAGCAAGCGTATGTATGTGTGTATATTTTTCCTTCCCTCCTGTTGGCCTCTTTGCCCTTGGTAAGGGAATCTACTGCAACATGTGTTTTTTTACATTCTGTTTGCAGTTCTTTTTTTCCTTTACTAGAACATAAGATCTCTGAAGGCAGGACAGTATCATATTTGTCTCTGAATCCCCAGGGCCTCACACATAGTCAGCGCTCCACAAAAACCTGTTAAATGTATAAACAGTCCTACTTCATATCTGTCTGTCTAGCAGACATCTATCCAGTAGATAGTTGAGGGTTAACACAATCCACTCCCGTCAGCCTTATCCATCCTCGGAACAGCTACGGAGGGCTCGTTACAAAGGACAATGCTCTGTAATGAAGGCTTCTTGCATATCCTCGGTAATAATCATCATAGAGGGAGAAAATGAGCATCTCTGTGTAATAGTTATATTTCCTAGCAGCAAAGACATTCTCCTCTGTAATACTGCCTGTAGAAGCAGCAAGGAAGCCAAGACTATACAAGTTCTCCATGGCAACTGGGTCACAGCAGCAGGCAGCCTGTGCCAGGGTTTCAGATAAATGGCGCAAGTGGAGGTGAGCTTCCAGCAGCGGCAGGAGACTTGCAGTGGGGCCTGCGCTGAGCCTTCTCTCCCCACTGGAACGCCACAGCCCACAGTGCCAGGGCTCGGCGCGTCGTTGCTGCGTGGGGCAGTGGAGGCCCATAGCATCCTTCTTACTACCGCCAAGGGCTGCGTTCGGAGCTCAGTCTCAGCAAACCAACAGGCCACCAGTCAATCAACTGTTCCCACACCCATCAAAAAAACAAAACCTCAAGTTCTGAACATTAAAGCCAGAACATTACCCCAAACCACCAGGGAGCCCTTTCCATGTATCCTCAGGCTCTCAGAGCATTTCTTTCACTGCCAGCTAGAGCCTGGTCCCCTCTCTCGGCTTGGAAGGGGAACCAGATGCAGCACCTGGTTAGAGGGAACAGCTGCTGAATGCAGGGCCATGAAAACCTCCCAGTCACACCAGTCAACCTCCCCATCAAGGACAAGAGACGCCAAACAGCGGCACACCAGGGAAGGACCTTTGGCAAAGCCACCGTCAGGGTCCTCAGCCAGTGCAGGGTCCTCAGCCAGTGCAGGGCTCACACAGAGGGAGAAATCAACTGGAGGCCAGGAAAGAGCCCCAGGGCAACTCTGGATGCAGAGGCCACCTGCTCAGAGCCCTCTCTTACAGGAAAGCCCCACCCTGTGAGTGAGACAGCCTCATAGACCCATACAGATTAAAGGGCTGCTCCTAAAGGAACCCAGCTGGGTCAGTGACCCCACTCCCTCCCTACGGGTGCTGCTGAGGAAGACTTGACCATGTACTCTGGTGCTCGGCACCAAATCATGGCACTGACTAGGAGACCGCATCTTGACAGCGAGGAGTTTCCTAATGGTAGACTACGTGCTTCTCCACCATCACTTAAGTCAAGATCCATAATCTAGAACTATATTAAAAAATAAATTCGGGACCCCCCTGGCAGTCCAGCACTGAAGACTCCGAGCTTGGGACTTCCCTGGTGGCACAGTGGTTAAGAATTTGCCTGCCAATGCAGGGGACATGGGTTCGAGGCCTGGTCTGGGAAGATCCCACATGCCGCAGAGCAACTAAGCCCGTGCGCCACAACTGCTAAGCCTGTGCTCTAGAGCCCGCGAGCCACAACTACTGAGCCTATGTGCCACAACTACTGAAGCCCACACACCTAGAGCCCATGCTTCGCAACAAGAGAAGCCACCGCAATGAGAAGCCTGTGCACTGCAAGGAAGAGTAGCCTCCACTCACTGCAACTAGAGAAAGCTCACGCGAAGCAATGAAGACCCAAAACAGCCAAAAAAAAAAAAAAAGATTAAAAAAAAAAAAAAGACTCCGAGCTTCCACTGAAGGGGGCACAGGTTTAATCCCTGGTCAGGGAACTAAGATCCCTCATGTCACACAGCATGGCCAAAAGAAAAAAGAAAAAAAAATGCCAGTGGCTCTAAAAGCAGGAAAGAGCTTCAAACCAGACCCTCTACTTTGAGAGGCTGCCGACATGGCAACCCGAGGCCGATTCATTAGCAGGAGCCATCAGTGCGTGCATCAGGCCTCACACGTGCGGCTGACTCATCTGTGGAATGAGCAGCAGGAAGGATGGAGAGACGGATGACCTCAGGTGAGGGAGAGGAGCCTGCTGGTGCCCTCGGGAGGGGGCGTTTTCCAGGGGGCAGACCAAGTGTGCAGCAGCAATCACATTCCTAGAACCATAATCACAGAGTCAGAAACGTTAGAGACGGAAACAGACCAACTGGGTCAGGTAGTCCACCTTCTGCCTCTCCAGCTTTGCTCCCCAGGGTAAATTCCTTGGCCTAGTTTTTATTGTTTATAATTTGCAGTGAGAAGGCACTAGAATGCATTCTGAAACATGCGGTCAAGGAGAGATCAAAGGAAGAGGAAGTGGACCTCTTCACCAAGGAGAGGAAAATCCCAGGGGAACAGAGGAAAGCGCAAGGCCAAATACCAATTTGTTCTCAGTGTCGCTGTGGCTCGTCCTCCTCGGCCCCCGCTGCACTTGGTAGCAAAGAACTGCACCCTCGGACTCTGCCTAGCCCAGCTCCCCCCTGTCCTGATCAAGCCTTGAGACAGGCTGGGACCTGGGATCTGGGACCTTGCTCTGCAGTGCTGCAATGCTTGCACCTAGACAAACATCTCCTTGAGCAACAAAATACAAAGAAACTATACGGGACTAAAAATAATTGTGTGCATGTGCAGTTGGGGCAAATTCTGGACGACAAGATACAAAAAGACCAAAAAAAAAAACCCACCCCAGCTGCCACTTCTGAAGAGCCAGGGAGCAAAAGCAGGGTACTGTGCATGCCCACTGCCCTCAACACCACCAAAGGGGTGGGCAGACCACCTAAGCCGCCCCCTGGGCCCGACTCCTGGACACACCCTTACCCTCCCCCCATATAAAGAACCAGCTCTAGCCTCCTTTCCAAGCTCCCTGTTGGTATCCTCCATTCAGATGATGCTCTTCTGTCTCAAACCTCATATCCTCACCGGGGTGAAGCTCCACTCTGAACCTCAGCAGGTTTTACTGGGACCAGGACGCCTACCTAGCTCCTGTGGGTCCCTCCTCCAAAGCCCTCAGCTGTGGTCCCTGAGGGTGAAAGGAACAGCTGTTCCTGGCACCTCAGCTCTGGCCAACCTGGTTAAGGAGCTTGTGCTGCCCTAAGTGCACAGTGACTGTCCTCCTTGGGTCCCAGCATCAGTCTGTCCTGGTCCACAGTTGTCTGCTGAACCCCATCCCTTGCCATGGCTGGAGGCACTGCTCCCAGTTGCCACACTGCTGGTTAATTTCACCAGCCCTGGACCACTGGAGCTCTTATTCCCTTCTGTCCACCCACCCCTGGGGTCCCTGCCTGAGTCCCAGCAGAGCCTGTGTGATAAGAACACACAATGGATTTTGGAGGAGTCTGTGTGAAAGCTCAGGAGGTCTTAGGGCTGCCCTGAATCCCAGAGCTGTAAGATGTCTGTTTCTCCTATGTCTCCTATTGCATTGTACTAAGTGGGTCACTGAGTTTATAGAAACAAAGCTGTTCCTTGGAGGGATTTTGAAATTCGTATTATACATGAAGCTCTGAAGAGCCAGCTTGAGAAATTTATTAACCTCCTGTGATGGACTGAACTGTGCCCCCTGCCCCAACTTCAAATGTTGAAACCCTAACCTCATTTACCCCAGAATGTGACTGCATTTGGAGATGGGGCCCTTAACAAGGTAACTACTCTAAAAGGTGGCCTCCAGGGTGGGCCCTAATCCAATCTGAATGGTGCCCTTATAAGAGGAGATTAGGACACACAGAGACACCAGGAATGAAGGTGAACAGAGAAGAGGCAGCAAGAGGACAGCCGCCTGCACGTCGATGAGAGAGACCTCAAAGGAAACCAGCCCTGCCTGCACCTTTATCTGGGACCTCTACTCTCCAAAACTGTGAGAAAACAGATGTCTGTTGCTGAAGCCCCGCAGCCTGTGGAACTTTGCCACAGTGGCCTGAGCATCTCCCTCTTAGCACAGGAAATGGCACCATGCGGTGCTGTCCGTACGTTGTATGCATACTGCATTCACGTGCTATCTTTCTATCTCACACACAGATACTGACACTCATTCCAATACGCATTACAAATACTCAGATAGATACGCAGATCTCCTATAACCTCCAACACAGGAAACGGGGCAGGGGGTCAAGACTGGAGGAAGCCCGTGGGAATGAGGCGCACACGTTTCTGCAGTGTGCTCCTGTTTTTGTTCTCAGGGGCCCGGTGTGGTGGGTGGAATGCAAAGAGATGGGAAGCACGGGCTGGTGAATTCAAGCAATCACTAGCTTTAGGAAAGAGGATTCTATTTTTTTCCCTTTTAATTGTGAATTCTCTTCGGATGCATAGAGTAATTAACTTGAAAAAGTTTTGATTTACAAATGAGGACTCCCTGAAAACATTTCTAAAATGCAAATACTGTAGCAAATGAAGTATACATTTATATCTGAGGTGACATAAAATGATTTGCTGAGACACCATTTTATTCATTTTTAAATGTATAGAGAACTTTTAAGTAGGAAAAAAAACCCAAAATAATAATGTCAGATATTTACAAGTTCAGCCAGCTCAAAATCCAGCAAGTAGAGAGCACGCTAACATATACACTGAGACACTGCCTATATTCAAGTGGACAAAGCATGTGCAGTGAAGAAGCAAACACCATCTTCTAAGTCTAAACTCTGTGTTCTTCCATAAGTTACATGAGTTTCTAATTCTCAACTTGCAACCTGTGAAATGGGTTCATAATACCATTTCTTTTTAACATCTTTATTGGACTATAATTGCTTTACAATGTTGTGTTAGTTGCTGCTGTATAACAAAGTGAATCAGCTATACGTATACATATATCCCCATATCCCCTCCCTCTTGCGTCTCCCTCCCTCCCTCCCTATCCCAGCCCTCTAGGTGGTCACAAAGCACCGAGCTGATCTCCCTGTGCTATGTGGCTGCTTCCCACTAGCTAGCTATTTTACATTTGGTAGTGTATATATGTCCATGCTACTTTCTCACTTCGTCCCAGTTTACCCTTCCCCTTCCCCGTGTCCTCAAGTCCATTCTCTATGTCTGCGTTAAGACATGATTAAATGAAATAATACAAAAGAGAGTACAGACACTGAGCATTGGGTACACAGGAAGTGCTCTGTACGTGCGAATTGAGGTGATGACAGGAGGAAGAGGAAGATGAGGAGGGGAAGGAGGGCAGGAGGAGGAAGAGTGGAGAGAGAGAGAGAGACAGGGTGGATGTACGAATGCCTCCTGGACACTTCCTCCCCAAAGGACAATCTGGTCAAAGATTTTGTTGGTCCAAGTTGAGAATCTAAGAGCAACACTGAGGGAATAAAGTTCTTTGAAAAAAAAATAGATAATTATTCATCAATTGTAAATTGATGAGTGGACTATGGTTGTGCTCATCCTTCTCTCAGTTTAATGACTTGTTAAATAATAATTGATCACTGCTGCCTTTCTCATCAAAATGATACTGGCAGAGACCAGGAAAGCTATTAATTTTACTTGTGTTTAGTCCTTGATGTCTATGGTTAATTGGTGTTGCTCATAATATCGAGGGGATGCTTTAAGAGTCTAAGGCCAGCAACCAGCAACAAATAAGCAAAATGCCATGCTGAGATAAAGAAAATATGATTGGGGAGAAATACAAGAGTCAGTGATGACCTTAATTTAAAACTAAAGGGCAACTCATCAGCTGATCATGTATCATAAATGTGTCCTTTCATAAGAGGCTATGCAGGAGCACATGGAAACAACATACATGGAATTGGTTCCCAATATGACCCTTCAGAAGAGCTGTCCAAGCTGATCCACAACTAAGCATCTGGGGATTGACCACTTTCATTCCAAAAGATTACAATGAACACTGTCCCCTGAGACATGACAAATGGGTCATTCGGCATTTCCTGTCCTTTCCGTAGGCAAGTGCTCATGGGAATTCACGACCGGGATGTGCCAACGGATCTCTAAAAGCTGCTATGTGAGGAAAGGGCTCCAATTATTTTGTTTCCATGTTTTTATTGAGGTTGAATTTACATACAATCAAATGCACGGATCTTAAGTGTTTTGTTTGATGAGTTGTGACAACTGTAAACACTCATGGAACTACCACTCCAATCGAGAAACAGCACATTTCCTTCACCCAAGATAATTCCTTGAAGACCCTTCCAGTCAATCTCCCCTTACTTCTGCCCCCATGCCTTAACCCAAGGTGACCACTGACCTGATTTCTGTTACCATGAATTTGCCAGTTTGAGAACTTTAAATTAATGGAATGAAATGATAACCTAATCTTTCATATCTGGCTTCTTTTGCTTAACCTCATTTTTTTCCTGAGGGGCATTTACACCCTCTACTTATGGATATTACAAATGAAATATTCTTGTTTAAGTGTTCTTGTGGCCATTTTTACTCATCCCTCTTGAATTCACACCTCGGAGTGAAACCGCTCTGTCACAGTACAGTGTTTAGCTTCCTAGGAAAGTGCCAGTTTTCCGAAGCATCTGCCCTGCGGACACTCCTGGCAATGGCTCAGCATACAAGGCTCCAGATGCTTCACATGCTCACTGACACTTGGAATTGTCATCTTAGTTATTTTAGCCATTGCAGTGTGCCTCAAGGATTCCAGTTGTTTTAATACTAATAAAAGCATGGTTCTCAGATCTTTATACTGCAGTGGAAAAGACTGCCTTCTTGTATCAGACCTTTGCCTGGGTAGCCCCAATGCTGTGGGGATTCCAGGAAGGGTTTCCTGGATCCACCACTGATCCATAATCCTTCCTCGACAGTAATAAGGAGGTGTTACCAAGGTTTTGGTGAATTGAGAGGATAGCAAAAGGGTCTGAGAAATAAAATCATTTCAATGGTTAAAAAAAAATCATTCTGAATTTTAGAACAGATTTGCAAAACTGCATTTTTATAGTCTATGAGAGAATGATTCCATGCCCAAATAAGTTTTTAAAAAATCTATGTACTATTTCTCTTTCTTGGTGCTTACAAGGCACATTAACCCACTAAAATCTCAGCCAGATCCTGCAGTACTGAGCATATCTACTTCTGCTGAAACCATTGCTTACAAATTCATTTGTCTGGGCATCCTTCTTTTTTTAATATATATCATCTATCAACATCCTTCCCATAAAACATATTTTGGGAAATATTGGTATAAAACAGTAATGGCAAGCTTAAAGTCAGATTTCTTGGTTTTAGTCAGTTTAGCAAAGTTTCACCAAAGGGAGCCTCTGAAGCGAACATATCTTAAAGAGATTACAATTTGGGCAACAACTTGTTTGTATTTTTCTTCTTTACCACAAGCCCACTGGACAGAGGCCAAGTCTAATTCTGTGCTTATTGAATCTCACTGCATACGATTGGTACTCAGTAAACATTAATTATTAGTGGGAGCTGAATAAATGAAAATGGCAATAATGATAATGCAGTATTTTCAACTTTGCCATAAACCAAAACATCTGAGAGGAATCTTGAGACAGCCCGTAAAACCCAAACACAGCTGGGCTCTCTTGTCTCCAGTGGGGATGTTTCACCATGAAACAAATAACGGTTGCTACGTACAGCAAATCAGTTTGTCTTGGGCCATTGAGAGACTACTGCTCAGATTAGAGACAAATCCCACAGGGGGTGTTTCCTAAAGTCTGCCTGCAATGGTCAACTTCACGGCCGTCTCATAGGAATCCCCACGGCATGTTTGCTCATGGACATGGACCCACAGGTCCTCCACGAGGGGGTCCTGCCAGACCTGGGGGCATTGCCTGCTGTACTTTCCCACATACCACTGGGCACCCCCTTTCCTTCATTCACCTGTTCTGCAGAACCATTTGTCAGGCCCTGGACTACAAGGTACTAAGCAGCTGTGATGACAGACGTGTCCCCTGTCTCCAAAGGGCTTACTGTTTCCTGCACTGTTAACCTCATTCTTCCTTTTCTCACCATGCCTCCCTCGGTAGACTCCCCTTCCCTTCCTCTTGGCCTATGCAAGCTCCACTCTTCCCTCAGGAGCCAGTTTTGGGTTTATTTCTTCCAGGAAATATTCCCTGATCACATGAGCTCGCCAGATAGAGTTGCAAGAGATCTCAGAAATCTCCCAGTTCAGCATCCTTGCCTTACAGCCGAGGACACGCACTCGGAGCAATTAGGAGTGGCCTAGGGACATCACCAGGAATTGTCGTGACTCTTATATGAATATACAGTAACGTGCATTCCTGTTTTCTAATAATATACATTTTAGTAGTTCAGCCTTCTCATTTAGATGACTTCAATGCTTTGAACACGCCTATCCACGTCGATTTATTTATTTCACTCTATTGTCTCTTCAATGCTTCCAGGATAAAATTTAAGCTTCTCAGCTTGATGTGTAGGGGGTCTTGGCAAACTGGCTCAAACCTATTTCTCAAGCCTCACCTCCTGCTACGTCGCTCACTGACTCTGATGCCTCAGTCTCCCGGACCTTCCCAACCATGTGCCTCTGCACATGCTCAAGCTTCTCTCTCTGCCAGGAAAGCCTAGGGCTTCTTTACCCAGAAACTATCTACCCTTCCTGAGGGTATTCCTAAAATACCACACCTTGTGTGAAACATCCTTTGATCCCATCCCACCCTACAGGCAAACTCAGTCAAGAACTGGGGCACCACAGTGCTTTCTTCTCACGTCTCTTGTAGAGTTTCTCCTTCTAGACTTTGGTCCTTTTTGCCAAGTCTAAGAGCACCTTAGTGAGGATAGGTTCATGCCCTACTCAGCAGCATCCCTCCTTATCATGACATGATTTCCATGCTCTGAAGAGGGTATTCTCTTGGACTCCCCTCTTTTAGATGCTCTTAGATGCTGCATCTCGAGCAGGGAAACCAGGGGACAGTGGGGGGAGGGGAGAGGGGAACAGTGGGCAGGTGGTGTGGGACCTTATGTCCATTGTGAAGCCCCTGGCCTTTCCTCTGGGGGAGAAAGGGGTCCCTGGAGGGCTCTGCACAGAGGGTGGCATGACCAGACTTCTATCTGAAAAGGTTCACTTGGCTGTGGAGTGACCCAGCAGTGGGTACAAGGATAACAGTTAGAGGTGATCGAAGCTTGCACGGAAAACTGGGCGTAAATGTAGAGAAAAGTGTTCAAATTCTAGATATATTTGGAACCTAGAATCAGCAGGAATGTCCAACGCCCTGGGTGTAGGGTGTGAGCAGAAGCGGGATCAAGGATCACTCCTTTCATTATTTATTTTGGTGTGAAAACCTGGAAGATGGGGTTGTCTTTTTCTAAGAAGGAGAAGAATCAGGGGGAACGGGTGGAGGGGGACCAGGACATCAACAGTGTGATTTAGAACACGTCAAGCTTGAGACGCCCAATTTGACCTCCAAGTGGAAATGCCAAGTAAGCCCTTGAATGTGTGATTCGGGATTTGGGGGGAGGGTTCTGGGTGCCTTGAGTGTATAAGTAATATGCAAGCCCACAACACTGGGCTGATGCCTTGTCTTTGGGCCCACCATGAGGGCAGGGACTTCATTTGGGGCTGCTCTATCTCCAGTTCCCAGAAGAGTGCCTGGCACACAGTTATTGCTCAATAATGGTATGAATGACGGGATGAACGATGCTCTCTGGGGGGCTTGCATGGTGCCTGGCAGACAGGAACAGGCACTCCCTAAATACTAGCTGGATGACGGACAGATTAAATGTGATCCAGGAAAGAATGGGATTTCCTGTTCTCTGGACCCTGTTTGAGAACAGACACTACAAAATGTCATGTTTGGATCTCTACCTTTCTCTTTGAGGTTACTGTGAGTCTGGTTGTGCGGCCTCTGTGTGAACCTCGGCAGAAAAGATGCTGGACCATGCTGGTCATGACACTTTCTGCAGAACCATGGGGGTGATGGCAGATGCCAGGGTCCACCCTCTGGTAGGATGGGCACAAGACAGAGCTGGGACAAGGGAGTCAATCTCTCCCCCAGACCCAGACCACCAGGGAGATAGATGCTCTTCCCTATGGGCAGACATGAGGAAATGTGCATGTCTCCCCAAAGGTACTGCAATGTCTACACTGACCACCAGGGTGCAAGATCAGCGTTCTGGAAGCGTGACAATGCCTCCTCCTGGTACTCTTGCCTTCTCTCTGATTTTTAATGCAAACTGCTTTCACCTTTCACCTTCTGCTCCCCTGTCCACCTCCTTCTACAGCTTTTATGGTTCCCTTTCCCTTCCCCGGCATGCCTTGCTGCATCCTCTTTCCTCTCCTTCCTGGATTCCCATTTCTTTTTTAAAAAAAAAAAAAAAAAAAAAAACCCAAAAAAGTAAAACGGGAGAAAAGAGGCATATAGCATCCCACTGAGAGAACTGAAGAAAAAGAATTGCCAATTTCGAAGAGCCTTTCCCTTTCTATTGCAATGCCTGCCGTATCAAATCTTTAAAAGAAACAGCAACATTAATAATACATCGTTTGCTTTGTTGGAGTCAATTTTACCCTGATCCAAAGGGCTTGGAATGCAAGGCATAGGCACTGGTTTATCCCCTGCTTCACAAAGAGCGAGATGATGCTCCCGTGTGCCTCTTTTCTCATCTGTTTTGTTTTCTGGGTGCAAAATAGTTTCAGCTGGTTGTGGGAGCAGCCGGCAACCTCAGCTTCAGCTTCCTGAGTGGAGTCCCAGCTGCCGCCAGCTGTGCTCACCGCAGGAGCCCTCCCAGCATGGTGAGGCCCTTGGCTGCTGGCCAGGCATCCTGACTCGCCGCCCACTTCACCCCCATTGCTCCCTCTGGCCACCTTGGTCGCTAGAAGTGGAAGTGGCTCTTGCCAGCTTTCTTCCAGAGCCGAGAAGATGCCCTCAGTCAGAGTTCTATACAGGCGAGAAGGAAACTGAGCTGACGTGTGCTGAGTTTGCCTCTCCATCCAGCCATGAATCCTGCGCACTCCCATGAGCTGCTACTTACAGTAAAACTGCAACAATTATGTCTTTAAAATAGACACTTTTCTCCTGTTTCCAGTAGCCCTCATGGGGTTGGAGATTTTGCAGAAGTATGAAATAAACTTTGTATTTTTACATAGAGTGAGTTCAAGTAAAAACTGATTTTAGTGTATTTCTTTTTGACAGCAGAAGAGAAACAGGGATTTTTTTTCCCCCTCACTCCCCATGTTCTTTCCCTTCCTGTCTCCTTCTGGATCGATGTCAGCGAAACCCTAATAATTTTCTAAGAAGCTGGTTGTGCATGAAGAGGAGACAAAAAGCTCAACAGCTCATGTCTTCTGTCAGCAGAAGGGAAGACAAACGCCAGCATTTCCATTTTAGAAGAGATCCATGCTTTTTCTGGAGAGGAATTTAAATCCATTGTCGCTGATGTGGCCATTCTATGCAAGGGTCCCAGCCAAAGACCAAACCATCTTGTTTTTTACAAAAGCATTTGTTGCAGAAACACACTTCCTCTCTCGCTAGACAAACACCAGACTTCGAGGTGCCCCATGGGGAGCAGAACATGATACCCTAAGCTTTCCAAGAGCCTTGGGTATTTTCCTTTAGGAGAAACAAGAGGAAGCTCTTAATTGGCTCAGACTCAACTTCAAATAACCTGTGATCTGAAGATGGAACCCTAACTATATAGGGAAAACATTTCTACTGAAAAGAATTTTCCCTCTCAAGCTCAGTGATTGTGGGCACCTTTTTTTTTTTTTCTCATTGAGAGTGCTTCTCTGCTGTCCTATGTCACTGTCACTGTCACCTCCTTGGAGTCTCCTGTGCAACTTATCTGGATAAGCAATTTGCATTTGGTTTATTCCAATGCACTCTGTTTCTTCTATTCTTTTCCATTCTGTTCCATTTCTCTCAGCAGACGTGAATTGAGCATGCATCCATCAGGACCTGCCTCTGACTTTTAGGGGTTCTCAATGCAGTCAGAGGGACAGGGGCAATAACACTGATGTGGATGGCTGTCACGAGGTGATGACAACACCAAACAGAACATGAATGCTTTAAAAGAAATGTGCAATGTACTCTGGGGAGAGGAGGAAGTCAAAACAGCTGTGGGTAAAGCTGTGCAGGGAATCAGAATACAGATTTTTGCTCAGAAATCAAACCCACAAATGTGAAGCTTTAATCCAAGAGTGCACCAAACCAGCTTACGTTTATCAACCCCCTTCAAGACAGCTCGAGGGAGGTAAGCCTCGCACACTCACACTTTGCAAGGACACACTCACACAGGATTATGAAATTCGCGATGGTGTATATGGGATGGGTATTTGATATGCTGGTTTGAAGTAAGTGTTCTAAGTGATCAGTTAAGCTGAGTGACACCACCTGTATCTCCTTTCATTGAGCCTCAGTTTTGTGCCAGGTACTATGACAGGCACTAGAGGCAGAGCCAGGAAGACTTGAAGGCAGTCTCTTTCCCTGAGGATAAATGTCTTTTTAAGAATGCTCAACATCATTAATCATTAGAGAAATGCAAATCAAAACTACAATGAGATATCATCTCACACCGGTCAGAATGACCATCATCAAAAAATCTAGAAACAATAAATGCTGGACAGGATGTGGAGAAAAGGGAACACTCTTGCATTGCTGGTGGGAATGTTAATTGATACAGCCACTATGGAGAACAGTGTGGAGGTTCCTTAAAAAAACTACAAATAGAACTACCATATGACCCAGCAATCCCACTACTGGGCATATACCCTGAGAAAACCATAATTCAAAAAGAGTCATGTACCAAAATGTTCACTGCAGCTCTATTTACAATAGTCAGGACATGGAAGCAACCTAAGTGTCCATCATTGGATGAATGGATAAAGAAGATGTGGCACATATATACAATGGGATATTAGTCAGCCATAAAAAGAAACAAAATTGAGTTATTTGCAGTGAGGTGGATGGACCTAGAGTCTGTCATACAGAGTGAAGTAAGTCAGAAAGAGAAAAACAAATATCGTATGCTAACACATATATATGGAATCTAAGGAAAAAAAAAAGTCATGAAGAACCTAGGGGTAAGATGGAAATAAAGACACAGACCTACTAGAGAATAGACTTGAGGATATCTGGAGGGGGAAGGGTAAGCTGTGACAATGTTAGAGAGTGGCATGGACATATATACACTACCAAATGTAAAATAGATAGCTAGTGGGAAGCAGTCACATTGCACAGGGAGATCAGCTCGGTGCTTTGTGACCACCTAGAGGGGTGGGATAGGGAGGGTGGGAGGGAGGGAGACGCAAGAGGGAGGAGATATGGGGATATATGTATACGTATAGCTGATTCACTTTGTTATACAGCAGAAACTAACACACCATTGTAAAGCAATTATACTTCAATAAAGACGTTAAAAAAAAAAAAGTACCTGAGTGCCCCTCCCCCCCCCCGCCCCCCCCCCCCCCCCCAGGCAGTGACTGCTAGGCTCCTTGGGGCCTCTGTGTGGAGCCTCGCCTCCCCGCCAGATTGTGTAAGGGCATGTCAACCGGGAGATGTGAAACGCCTGCAGGGGAAGGCTCACTACAGTCAGTTCTGGAAGCACCACAGAGCACACTAGATATGGCACATCAGCTATAAATGTGTCTTTATTTATAGCAGTACTTCTGAGAAGTGTCAGAATTGTGGAAAATATATATTTTACTTTCTGAAAATTCTTCCTGATTCTTCTTATTGGGAAATAAGTTGGCGCCTCCTGAGACCCCTGTCTTTTCCTCTTGAGCTATGAAGAGAGTCAGCTGAGTCACAGCATTTTGGCCTCTGAAAACTCTGAATCTGACCAATTAGAGAGTCTTTCTTATCAACTTGGGCCAAGTAGTTCCCAAATCAGATTCTAACAGAGCCTTACATCACTTAATGAGTTCAGAATCACGAAGATAAAATCAGGAAAAGAATTGCAGGCTTTGCTACATTTAGAATTTGTTAATTTAGGAAACCAAGTAAAACGAAGAGTATAGTTGAAAGCTGTACATTTCTAAGACTAAGAGAGTCTCAGTATAATGGCATAAAATGTTACCATGATATCTCAGATGGATATAGGAAACTAAAGTATTCACTATAGGAAAAAGCAAAGAGAAGATCTCTGGATAGATTTGACAGTGCCTTACAGAGCCTTCCCTAATGATAACGAGTTACCTATCATTCCCTCAATTATTATTATGTGCAGATATCTTGTATGCATTGGTCCACTGAAGCCTAACACCGATGCTATATGCATGGGCTTCCTCAACTTGCAATCAGATCCCTTTTCACAAATTGTGCTCCAGGAGGGCAAACACTGGGCATGGCCAGTGGGCCAGGGAGACCCTTCCTCCTTGAATAAAATGACAAAATCCAGGGGAAAAGATCCTTTCTCTTTGTTCCCCTCTCCCCTTTTTCTTATCTTGAATGTGGGCATGGTAGCTGGAAGGGTAGTGGCCATCCTAACAACAGTGAGGTAAGAAGCCATGAGAAGGATGTGTAGCTGCCACCTCAGAGATAGAAAAATATTTTTATTTCAATAATTCCATTTCAAATCAAAAGAAAAACATTGGTAGCATTACTTAAACAACGTCTTAAACTGACGTTACAATACTTAGAGGTTCAAGGAGAAATAAACTAGGAGATTTTTGTACACAGAGTTAACAATAAAACTGAAATCCTAGACATCAAGAACAAAGGCCACCAATCAGCTTAGATTCTTCCTCTTAAATCTCACAGCCATGATCTACATCCATAGGTGTCTGTATCTTCCATCCCATCATAAGTGGACTCTCACCGTGCATTCATTATATTCGAAGAACCACCAATCAGGACATGAATTTTTGCCACACAGCTTCAGGTTCACAATTCGTCTATTCAATTTAAGACAGAAGAATCAGATGATTTTTACCCAAGAGAGTGTCTAACAACATCTAAGGACGCTGCACCTGTCCAGATTACTTGGCTATATTCATACTCTGCAAAGGAGGTTAGAATGTTCATTTTTAGTACTTTGGGAAAGAATCTGAACAGGGTCATGATGTTTTAAAATGGTGTGAACCAAGATGCGGTGCATTCTTTTATTGGTAATGGGACACCCTCCAGATTTGAGAAGGAATGAAAATTCACATTTTGGGAAAGTTAGTTGTTCCAAATCTTAGAAAAAATGAAAGCCAGGAGAGGTGAGTACATGCTACACAAATAGATTTGAATTCAAACGTGAGGACAATTCTGATGGTGATACTATCTTGGTCCTCTGGCGTCTTAAGCAAAAGCCATCCTCCAGAATTCTGTGAGTCTGCTTCCCTCTTGACGGCAGCACGTCTTGAACTGCAGCTGGGGACTTAGAGCAGGAGGGTCAGGAAAGGACAAGAAGCAGAACTAGACAAGGCTGCCATGGGCCAACGGTGGGGATGGGTGGCTCCCAGGTGTGAAAGGAAGAGGAATCTTTCCCTCTTCCAGACATAACATGGTACAGGAGCAAAAGCAGTGCCCAAGCAAAGAGTAGATGGGCCATCTACAAAAGCAGTTCAAGTTCAGTGGATGGGTGAATCGACAGTCACCAGGACAAGGCATGGCTGCTTAAGACAGTCGTCTGCTTTCCCTCAGAGAAGGTGAGACGGGCAGCTTGTCGGGGGCCCAGGGGTCTTGCCTGGGTACCGTGCCGCAGTCACCCTTGCTAAGCCTGGCACAATATGATGACACCACAAATCAAAAGTCCACCAGCCGTCCATGGAGGGCTGAACCAGCTCAAGCTGAAACCATTCATCTCACACAAGTGAGGTGAGCACAGGGATGGGAAACGTCAGGTGAGGCAGAATAATTTCAGGTTTAAAAGCTCAACCCGGAAGATTGAATTTTCGGATCTGAATCCTGCTGGGCCACTTACTACCTGGGTGATCTAGGGGTCCCTGATTTACCTCTCAGTACCTCAGCATCCTTAAGCAAAGCACCGCACCCGAACAGTGAGTATGCTACAGGGCTGTCCTGAGGACAAAATGGGTTATTATTCTCGAGGACACTCTGGCACTCAGGGCGAGCTCAATTCCTGTTAACTTTTGTTTTAACTGCAGGCAGTTAGCATCAAGGTATACTCTGTCAATAGGCAGCAACATTAAAACCCTAAACCAGCATTCAGGGACAGTATTCTAATTCCTGGGAAGCAGAATGGAAAGAATCAGGCATGGTCTTCGGTTCAGGGACCAAAAGAGCCAAAGCACAGGTCTATTCATCCTGTGTTGTCTTAAAGCCATGTTTGGAAAAGCAGTGGAGGTGAAGGTATTAAGGTGGGAAATGCAGATCTAGACTCCCTTAATTACCTCACACATCACATCAAGGACTCCCCTGGTGGCGCAGTGGTTAAGAACCTGCCTGCCAGTGCAGGCGGCACGGGTTCAAGCCCTGGTCCGGGAAGATCTCACATGCCGCAGAGCAACTAAGCCCATGCGCCACAACTACTGAGCCCATGTGCCACAACTATTGAAGCTTGCGCTCCTAGAGGCCGTGCTCCGCAATGAGAGAAGCCACCGCAATGAGAAGCCCGCGCACCGCAACGAAGAGGAGCCCCCGGTCGCCGCAACTAGAGAAAGCCCGGGCGCAGCAACAAAGACCCAACACAGCCAAAAATAAATAAATAAAAATAAATAAAGTTTTAAAAAAATGAAAAGAAAAGATTGAGTCATAACACGATGTTGTTATGACTGTGTTGATGTTGAAGTGACTACACATGGGAAGACCAAGAGGTTGTTTGGGGAGTTTATGAAAACTGTCTACTCATTATATACTGCCTTCAGGGGAGATCCTGTTTTGGTCTTATCATGCCCCTACCTCCACGCCTAAGATTGTTCAGCTCCTCTAAAAACTGGCATTTACCAATCTTGCTGGGTTGTTTATGAAACATAGATTCTTCAGGGCTAGCTCCTGAAAAATATGATTTGAGAGGTCTGGGGTGGGGCCGGAAGTGCGTACTTTGACAAGAGCCTGCAAAATCCTCATGATCAGGCAATTTGGAAAACACTACACCAGGAGGAGAGGTAACCCTGCCCTTCATACGAGTCCAGGGAAGTGTTTTCCAAAGCAACCTCCAACAAGGGCCAAAGGGCTTCGAAAAAGTTGACCAAGTGCGGCTTTGGTCTCGCTGCCCAGTCCCTTTACAAACTGTAGTTTGACGTGGTTTTCTTTACCGAACTGGATTCCAGTTCCCTGGTGCCACAGCGCGGGGGCCTGTGCTTCAGCAGCATAATGTCTTCCTTAGCTCTCCCTTTTGGACCTATCGCTTGCCAAATGGTCTAAATTCAGTCAGATCTCCCGGCGCTTTTAGTCTGTATCTGCCCAAGCATCTGGACACAAGCAGATGGACAGTCTCGCATGCCCAGGGGCAGGGCTGCCATGATTAACTACAGAAGAAAGGATCACAGTGCCACACGATTGCACTGACGCCTACCGTGAACCATGCTTCTCACACGCACCATTATCCACGACTGAGTTTCCCCGTAAACACTGTAATTTCAGAAACAGGTCATCTGTTTACATGAACAGAGTGGGCAAAGGAAGATACTGGGCAGATGCCTTAATTATACTAGCCTGGTCTTGGTGTTCAGGGAAGGGAAAAGAGGGAGAAGGTGCTCATATCTGGTTTTATCTTGAAGATACACACACAATTTCAAGAAATCTGTTTCTGAGTCTTTTGTCTGGACTCTAGGGAGGAAAAACAAAGAAAATCTAGGAGAGAGGATGTAGACTGTTATAGGAGACCACAGGAGCTCAGGCAGAGGAGAGGACAAATATTCAAAGCAGACCAACAGATTGCCTTTTTGTTGGACACTCTTTGTGGAACAAGCGATCTATTACCTTGAACTGCTGCCTTTCTTGGCTGATACCCAGTTGTTCTAACCCCCTTGAACCACTTGCTCCTTTCTCCATCCTGTCATAGGCTCCTTTCCACCCATCACTTTGTCATTGGTTCTTACTCTCTTCTTTCTGGTAAATTTCCATTTTTCCAGACATGCCCTTCCTCACCCTGCCCTCTTTTTAAAAACAATAGCCTCCCCAGCCACTACCTAAGTCCCTCTTCTTCCGCAGGATTTCTCCATTACAATCCCTTCTGTGTTTGCATCCTCTTCCTCTGTTACTCGTCCCCTTGCCCTCCTGCCCCACCCTCCTCTTGCTTCTCTTAAGCTCTTGCTTTCCCTGATATCCTTCTTGGTTGCTTTCCTCAGAACACACAGGGCTGACAGAATGGGGACACTGAATACAGTTACAGTAATGTCAGCAGCTCAGGGGAGAAAAATGAAAAGGGGAGAAAAATGAAAAGGGGAAAAAGGGAAAAAAAAATAGCAGGTTTTAATTAGATATCCGTGCCACTGACTCACACTTAATATGCAAATTTTTCGCCCTTTTATCGTTAAGTGAAATGAGAGTTTTATTTAAATGTAAAAATGGCTGGGAGATGAGGAAGGGTAATTAAGTAGCACTGAAAGGCAAACCTGTGTTTCACAAGGCCTGTAATAACACATGAAAGCAAAAGGATCTGGCTCTATGTAGGGAGTAGAGAGCCACAGCTTAATATGACTCCAGAGATGATGCTGCTGCTGCTGCTGCTGATGCATGTGTATGTGTGCGCAGTGGACGCTGGTTCAAAAGTACCTCACTCACCTTATATCTGACCCTCAGAGAAATATTCTAAGGAATGTCGGGCTGACTGACTGGCTCCATTTTACACAGGAGGCTTAAAAGTTGTAGTGACTTATTCAGGATCTCCAGGCTGGTAAATAGTAGAGTCGCCTGGGGCCCTTTCTCCTATTCTACGTGTCCAGAATTGGGATTTCAGCACTAATGAAAAAGGTTGGGTTACAGAGACAATGTAAAGAACCTGAGCTATAAAAAGTAATGTTTGTACCTCCATTTGCTGATGACTTTTAATTGTAACCTTGGGGAATAAGCCTGGTGGCAGGAAAATTGCTACCCTACCTCAAAGGCTCTTCTTTGTGTCATTATTAGTGCTTTGAACCGCTGTAGTACTTGAAAAACTATAATCTACAGCACTCACTGTGGTAATAATTATCATTACTTCTACTGCTAGGATGTACTGATCATCTATGTATTGTCAGGAAATGTGCATTTCACATAGTCTCCACTATTGCATATAGCATTTTAATTATAAGAGCACAAATCTATTAGCAAATAGAATCTAGCAATGCATTAAACAGATAAAATGTTCCTGAGATTAATTCTAAGAATAAAAGATGTGACAAGATCATGTGTGAAGTTACAGAAATTCTTAAAAGAATGAATAAAAATTAAACATTTATTTATGATCTCTCAATAAGTGAGATCTCTCTGAAAATAGAAGTGAGCATCACACTTAATGGAAAAACCTAGAGGCAACTGTATAAAAGCAGAAATAAGACACAGGATGCCAGTTATAATTGTCAACATTCAACATGTTCTTGAAATTCTAGACAATGCAATGAGACAGGAAAATAAATAAAAGAACTACATAAAGAATAAGACAAGAACCATCTTTACTTAAAACTGATTTTCTATTTCAATAACCAAAGGATTGAACATATTTTACCTTATTTGAAAAACTGAAGGATACACAGATATGTTGGATATTTTTTTAAAGTATCCAAGCATGTTAAAGATATAAAGGTATTGTTTATATACCCTTGCTAAATGCAAGGAGAGATATCTGGTTCAAAACTATATCAAAGTTTTGTTTTTTTTTTTAATTTATAAAAAAATTGTACAAGAGTAGAAGACCCAAATGCATCTTCCTTAACTTCTTGCTAAAGTTAGTTATAAAAATTTAGGAAAAAATGATACTTATATTTTTTAGGAAAACTAAGATTGAGGAACAATCTATTTCCTAAAATTAACTAGAAATGATACTGCTTATAAGGGAAACTGAATTGGATTGAATAAATAGAGACATTTTCCAATCATGACAAAACTTATCTTAATGAAACAAAGATTGCAAAGGAGGCAAGAAGGAAGTATATATCCCCATTACTACCTATCTCCTCACTCAGATAAAAAGGCTTCAAACCAAGGCAGGACTGAGTATCCATTAGTAATATAAGAGCTAACTTAAATGAAAGGATGCATTGGTTAGTTATCTACTGCTCAATAACAAGTTACCTTAAAACTCAGTGGCTTAAAACAATAAGTATTTATAAACTCACACCATTTTTGTAAGTCAGGAATTTAGGAACCGCTTAACTAGGTGGTTCCCACTCTGTTTTTTACAAAGGTGAGGTCAGGGCATCACTTGGGGCTGCGTCAGCTGCAGGCTACCTGGGGCAGGAGGACCCACTCCCAAGGTGGCTGAGTCACATGCTTGGCAGGTCAGTGCTTGTTGAGGCAGGACCCTCCATGACCTCATTCATGGCAGCTGGGATCCATAAGAGTGAGCTGTCCGAGAAAGAGGGCAAGGAACAGGGCAAGGACGTCTTTATGACTTAGCCTTGGCAGCCACATGCCACCACTCGGCTGTATGCTGAGGTCACACAGACCAATGCTGACGCAGTGTGGTGAAGATCTACATAAGGACATGAATATTAGAAGGAGGAGAACATCAGGGCCTCTAGGAGGCTAGTTATCATAATAGATTATCTAAGGAAGCACAATGACTTGCAATACCAATGCAGCTTCAGAGCAGATCAGCAAACAAATATTCCTGCACCTTCATTTATTCAATTTCTTCCATCATGACTGTGTATCAGAAATTCCAGAGGACAATGAAAAAAGCACCATTTCAATAAGCAGAAGCATAACAGGGAGAAGCCAGTTAGATGCTAGGAAACGAACCAAGAGCTCGACACCTCAGTATATATTTCAGGAACAGAACTAATAGCGCATCCAAACATTACACGAAGAAAGAGAGTCAGGGCAAGGAGGTATCCACTTACCACAAGATTGTTCCATTTTTGAGAATATGTATTGAAAGAATATTGCAGAAAAAAGGAAAAGAAAGACACCCACGAGAATTCCAGGAAGACTGTACTTAAAAAAAAATCACTTCCATTGCACAATATTGTGAATGCACTTAATCCTACTGAAGTATGCACTTAAAATGACTAGCATTGTTAAGTTTTATACTATGTATATTTTATTATAATAAAAAAATTGACACCCAGGACACTAATAAAAATTTTAGAAAACTATCTGGCAACCTCAAAAGATGGCCTCATGAAATAACTTAAGGAGGCAAAGCTGAAAAATAATTCCATAAGGTCTGAGAAGAAAAGTTCACAAGGTGAACCCAAGAGCCCCAGTAGGTAGATAAGGGGAACAAGCAAGGGGTCTTAAAACAACAGTGAAATCTAAAATCTACTCTGGATTTAGAACACACGAATGTGAAGCTTCAAAACACCAAATCTATGACACACAGTCCAAAGCTGAGAAATTCTCCCAGGACACATAGAAAAAGACAAGTAGAAGAATTTAATGAGAGAGAGAGAGAAAATAAAAAGATGACTGATATGAAGGAAGGCACTGGAGCGTCCACTTGGGTATAATTAGGGTTCCTCAGAACAAGCTACCCAGAACCAGCAATAGGGTTTTTAGTGAATACTCACTTCCTTGTGCTGAAGCGAGGCTGTGTGTGCCTGAGAAAGGGAGCCCCTCGAAGAGGAATAATCAATCACAAGACACAGTCCACACCTCCAGGGAAGAGGTTTAAACCCGAAGATAAAGAAAGGAATTTCTTCATACCTTTAAGCAGCGAATGAATTAGTCATAAAATTACGAGAATCAGAAAAGGCTTCAGAGTGCTCTCCTTCCTCACTAAATGCCAAATCCAAAGGGACAGCAACTACAGGAGTTTTGAGAGTAAAGATTGTGACCTTTGGAGTCCATACTCAGGAAAGATGCCAAATCACATGTGGTGGCAACAAAAAGGTCTTCCTAGATATTCACCCCTTGAAGGATGGTGTCCATGTTTATTATTGTATTTCCAGCACCTACCACAGCTGTTGTTGCAAAACGGGTTTTCGATAAACATTTATCACATGAAAGAAGAAGTATCTCAAGAATTCGAAAAGACGGCACTCACACATCTTTTTGGTACATGCTTGTTAAAATGTATTCTAAACAACTTTGAGAAGAAACAAAGGGACAGACTGACAAATGGCACCTATGAGGGATTTATGAAAGGCCTAGTGAGAAATGGACTTAGAGAGACAAGGCTAAGGAATTGCTGTAAATGGACAATTAAGCTGAATGGATGTACAAAGTCTCAATATACAAAGTCTTGGGTTACAAGTTCAAAATGTGATTTTGATCAAGCCTGAGAGTGTTGAGGCGGGATGAGGTTAGAGGGGAGGCCCCTGCAATTCTTGTCTCAAACAGGAGTCCAGGACGAAGCATTTCACTCAGCCTGAATAATTAGATTCACAAAGGTTAAAAATGTTTCGGAGAAACTTACATGTAAGTACCAGGATGAACAGAAACAGGATAGATTCATTTCAAAAAAACTATAGATGATAAAAGGGAAAAAAAATCTATTCCAAATAGTACAAGGTATGAAACATGGAGACTACTAGACAGAACAAAAGCAGAAAACAAGAAGATGACAAGGAACAAACACATCAGCTTTAATAACACCTGCAAGTGGGTTAAACTCCCTATAAAGAAGAAAGAGAGGCTCAGAGTGGATTTAAAAAAAGAAGAAAACAGAATATATTTCTGCTCTGCTTATAAAAGATACACCTAATCAGAATAACACAAGTATTTTTTTTTAAAGATGAGCAAAGTACTTTTAATATTAACAAAAGCAAAGCAAGAAATGCAATATTAATGTCAGATAATGTTAAATGCAAGATTAAAAAATTAAATTCTAAAAAAAGGGTCATTTATATAGATAAAGGGAACAATTCATAGTGAAGCTTTAATTATTTTTAAACTTCATGCATGAAATATATGAAGCCAAAAATATTAGAAATGCATGAAAACACGATATGAAAATCTGCTATTATCCACTTTTGGTTTTATAAAGTTTGAGGAAGCCAACCATTCAACATGGCTATATACAATCTCAACAACAGAATTATCTCTGTGTGTGGATATAAATGTATAGTATATGGTATTAATGGAGTATTTTTATACTATATAATTATATATAACTAGGTGTGTGTGTGTGTGTGTGTATATATATCCAATTGTATTTGTGTTATCATATTTATATGATACCTATTATTGTGTACTTATACATTAACATATATATTTATAAACTTGACAGCTACGTCAAGTGTGTTTCACTTGGAGTGTTTCAATATAACAAAATATAATATCATTGTTTATATACATGTTGATCAAAGGACAATACATATAATTATTTCCATAACTTGTCAGAAAAGCTAATTTGATAAAGCCTATTCTTGTGGGAACTAAGCATTTTTATTGAAATAGAGAGTATTCTTTTTTTTTTTGCGGTACGCGGGCCTCTCACTGCTGTGGCCTCTCCCGTTGCGGCGCACAGGCTCCGGACGCGCAGGCTCAGCGGCCATGGGCCACGGGCCCAGCCGCTCCGTGGCATATGGGATCTTCGCGGACCGGGGCACGAACCCGCATCCCCTGCATCAGCAGGCGGACTCTCAACCACTGCGCCACCAGGGAAGCCCCAAAAGAGACTATTCTTTAATGTGATAGAGGGCTCTTTGAAGCAAGCATCATGCCTAACAGAAAAGCACTTGAAATATTTCTATTGCCAAGATGAAAAGAACATTGATCCCATTGCCCATTACTATTATTAAATATTGCTTTGAAATGCCAATAATGACAATCATACTCAAACTCTTTCTAAAAATAAATTAGGGAAAAACATTTCCCAACAAATTTTATAAGGCCAGAATTACCCTGATACCAAAACTAGACAATAATATTACAGACCAATAGCACTTATGAACAGAGATGCAAAATTTTTAACAAAATATTGGCAAATTCAACCTAGTAATACAAAAAGGATAATAGATTATGAACAAATGAAGTTATTCCCAGGAGTGCAAGGTTGGTTTAACATTAAAAATAATTCAGTATAATGATCATGTGATCATCTCAACAGATGCCAAACAAAACAACTGACAAAGCACAACATCAGTTCACACACAATGAGACAGACAAAAGCAAAAATCCTCTCAGCAGCTATAGAAGAGAACTTCTTCAATCTGATGAAGGCCACCCATGAAGAACCTAGAGATAACATTATACTCAATGGAGAAACATAAAATCCTTTTCTGGTTTTCTTCTAACCAAGAAGTCAGCCAACATCATTTATACTTAACATTATATTGGTGAAGGACCAAGCCAGGGCAATAAGGCAAGAAAAAGAAGTGAGGCATATTGATTGGTAAGGAAGAACTACAACTGTCATTCACGTAAGACAAAGCAATTTATATAAAAAAATCTTAAATAATCTAAAAATATTTACTAGAACCAATGAATAAATTTGACAATGTCACGGGATGCAAGGTCAATATATAAAAGTCAGTCGGATTTTTATATATTTTCAATGAGCAACTGAATTTTTTTAAATACCCTTTATAGTAGCATTCAAAAACATGAAACATTTTGGAACTATACACTGAAAGCTATAAAGCATTGATGCCAAAAATTAAACAAGACCTAAATAAATGGAAGAATACATTTTATAGATTGGAAAATCAATACTGTTAAGATGTTAATTATTCTCAAACTGATGTATAATTTTGATGTACTGTATTTCCAATCAAAGTCCCAGCATTTGGGGGCTAGATATTATCAAACTGATTCTAAAGTAATATAAAAATATGAAGGGCCTAGACTGTTACTTTAAAAAAGAACAAAGTTGGTGACTTATACTATCTTATTTTAAGTCTTACTATAAATCTACAGTGATCAAAACAGTATGGTATTGGCATAAAGATAGACATATAGATTAATAGAAAAAAAAAAGTCCAAAAAGAGACTCAATAACAGTCAATTGCTTTTTGACAAAGAAACCAAGGTAATTCATTTGGAAAAGAATAGTGCTTCCAACAGATGATTTGAGACTGATCTCCCGCCCTGCACATAAATTAACTCATGTGGATTCTGTACCTAAACAAAAAACCTCAGGTTTTAAAACTTCTAGAAGAAAGCACAGACAACCTTTGTAACCTTGGGTCACATCTTAGTTTTTAGATAAGACATAAAAAGGAAGCACCATTAAAATAAATGAGAAGGCAAGACACAGGCTGAGAGAAAGCATTCCCAACGCATATATATGATTTAGGACTGGTATGTAGAATATATTAATAATTATTACAACACAATAATTAGAAGGTAAACAAACCAATTAAGAATAGTCAAGGGGCTTCCCTGGTGGCGCAGTGGTTGAGAGTCCGCCTGCCGATGCAGGGGACACGGGTTCGTGCCCCAGTCCAGGAAGATCCCACATACCGCAGAGCGGCTGGGCCCGTGAGCCATGGCCGCTGAGCCTGCGCGTCCGGAGCCTATGCTCCGCAAACGGGAGGGGCCACAACAGAGAGAGGCCCACATACCACAAAAAAAAAAAAATAGTCAAGGATTTCAAACAACACTTCACAAAAGATACACAAATGGCCAATAAGCACATGTCTTTAATCATCAGAGAAATGCAATTTAAAATCAAAATGTGTTTTGCCCTACACACCTATTAGAAGGGATAACATTTGAAAAGCGGAAACCACATGTTAGCAAGCATGTGCAGTGACTACAATGCTTCTACAATGCTGACAGAATGGAAAATGATACAATCACCCTGGAAAACGGTTCGGCAGCTTCTCGTAAATTTAAGTATAAACTTACTCTATGGCTCACCAATTCTATCCCTAAGTATCTACCCAAGAGAAACATACGTCCATGACAAGACCAGCCACAGAAATGTCCACAGCAGCTTTCTGCATAATAGTCAAAAAGTAGAAACAACCATTGTGCATTAGCTGGCAAATGAGTAGGCAAACGTGGGCACATTCACGTAATGGAATACCGCTCAGCAACAGAAAGGAAAGGAGCACACACGGTACCACGAATGAGACTTACAAGCTGAGTGAAAGAAGCCAGAAACTAAAGAGTACGTATTCTCAGATTACATACATTTTGTGTATTGTTCTAGAGTATAAATATGTTGTGTGCATATGAAGCGCTAGAAAAAAGTCTACTGTAGAGCAGCAGAAGAAAGATCACTGTTTGTCTCAGGTTGGAGTGGGGATAAGATTTGGGTGTGAAAATAAGGAGACTTGTTGAATTGATGGGAATACGCTGTACCTTCATTAGGGTCGTGGTTACAGAGATGCATGCATTTGTCAAAACTCACCAGTTACGGATGGACATAGAGGGTATTATGCTAAATGAAACAGGTCAGAAAGAGAAAGAGAAATACTATATGATCTCACTCATAAGCGGGATCTAACAACAACCACCACCTCACAGAAAGTTAGCAGATTTGTGGTTATCAGAGGTGGAGAAGGGTGGGGGAAACTGGATGTCAAAAGGTACAAACTTCCAGTTATAAGATAAGTCCTGGGGATCTAACGTACAACCTGGTGACTATAGCTGAGACTACTGTAAGGTATGTTTGAAAGTTGCTAAGAGAGTAGATCCTGGAAGTTTTCTTTATGAGGAAAAAAAATCTGTAACTCTATGAGGGGATGGTGTTAACTACACTTATTGTGGTGATCGTTTTGCAATATATATATATATATATATGTCTTTGTGCTGTCCACCTTAAAATTAATCAGTGTTTTATGTTAATCATGTCTCAATAAAACTGGGAGAAAAAACCCTCACCAGTCTACACTGAAAATAGGTGCATTTTATTTTATGTAAGTTATGAAGACATAAAAGTGGATTTTTTAAAAAAGACCATGTTCTTAACCTTCCTTCTATTCACTATTTAACAGCTTATGACTTGCTTCCCATACCCTACGTAAACCTCATCTCATATCAGTTTCATGGGGACAGAAATACATATATATGTGTAATGAAGTAGAGATGCTGTCTTGGTTCTGAGGCTTTGTGTTGATCCGGAGACTGAGTAGAGCTGCAGAATGAAGAGTTAACAAGCTAAGTCAATTTACCTTAGAAAGCTAAGAAAGTTACCACTGCACGGAGAGACCAGGTAGATAGTTTAGGTGAGAAAGTAGAGATCTGATCACCTAGAGCTGTCATGGAGTTAAATACAGAGAAAAGACTGGTAAAAAGTGTCATTCAACTATCTTACTATCTGTTATGTAACATATATTGGGGCCACTTTGAAAGATTTTGGTAAAGAGTTAGCTTATGTTAAAATACGTTTTCTCCTTGTGACCAAACCTGATTCCTTGTAATGCGACATTACAGTTGAACCAGTTACAAGTGGTCCTACGATTTTGTGTTACAACAATTTCACACTCTATGCCCCAGCAACACTAAACTGCTCATATATTTCCAAGTACACCATGTTGTTTCTTATTTCTACATCTTTTATCTTGCTGTCTCTATTGCCCAGGATATTTCTCTTCTCCTCTCCCTCACTCATATTCTTCCCTTTCCTTTGACTAAACCCAAACCGATTTTTGAGTCATATTAGTAGTCACCTCTTCCAGGAAGCCAGCCCTGATTCTCCCATGTTTCCCAGTTGGAGTGAAATGATCTCTCCTGTGACTATGCATGTATCTCACTGTGCTATAATTAGATTATCACTATGCCTGTGTCTCTCACTAAATGTGAGCTCCTTGAGGAAAAGTATCCGGCTATGTATCTTCTAACCCCGGCATCACGCACAGTACCTGACACGTAATTGGCGCTCACTAATTCTTTCTTGAATAATTGAACAAGTGCATAAATAAATAAATAATTGAAAGAATTTTGTTTCCAGTTGCCATCAATTTAACCAGTCTAGGCTCCCTCTGTAAAATGCATAGGGTTGTCCCTGTTTTAATTTATTTTATATATTTTTCTGTCTGCATTTTGACAGAAGACCTTTGTGAACATATGAGAATAAGTCAGAATGGCAAGTGGCTACATTTGAGGGATGATCTTGGTGATAACGGGGAGTTGGAGCTGGAGTTGTGACAATGATGACGATGTCACTGCAGTGTTTTATAGGATCCAATGTGTAGTCAAAGCACACAAACAAGGAGAAGTCCAGAGAGTCCAGAAAGAAGGGAAGTCTTGGCAGGTACCAAAGGACAGACGTAGTCATAGGAGACGTCCAGAGAGACAAAGCTGGAAGGATCAATAAATCTTAAGAGCAAAGGCAAAAAATTAAACAAATAAATAAGTAAATAAATATATGGGAAAAGGAAAAACAAGCAAATAAATACAAAAATAATTAATTTTCTCACATATTTCTGCAATAATTTTCTCCTTAGATATTTCTTCTTTTAGCTTTACTTGATCGTGTGTTCCTATGACAATGCTTTTGTAATATTCTCTAAAGAAAAAATAAAAGGTAATTTGATCTTTAAGCAAAAAAAAAGAGTGAAGGCAGGTGAGTTGTGAGCGCACAGGTCGGGTGATTTGGGGCAGCAATGCCACGAGACAGGGATAGGCAGGCGGTCCAGCTAGACGCTTCAGCACAGAGGCTGTCTCCTGGTCCTTTTTATGAACTCCTGCTGGGAACTGGGGTGCCTGAGTTCTCAGGAGTGCAATTCCAGCTGGAGGTGGCTTCTGAGGCTTCCAGGTCCATTTCACCTTAGCTGCCATCAGAGGTGCTGGAAATATCAGGAGATTCTTAAACTACAACTCGAAGTGTTCCAGCTGCTTTCCTGCCCTCGGGGACGGGAAGTGCTCCTGGAAAGGTATCCAGAGGGTTGTGGGCAGACTGAAGCCGAGGCAGGAGTAAGAAGACTAGGAGAGGGGTGCTGGGAGGGGGAGAAGGAGTGGATTGGGGTGCAGCCTGGCCCAGGAGGAGGAAGCTCCAGATATCCTGCCAAGTGATGTTCTGGGACCCCTGAAGCCAACGATGCTCTGAAAATAAGACTCCTTCTTCCGTTAGCTGTGCTGGCAGCATCCTCACTGCTCACAAGGGAGACATAGGCTTTCCCTGCAGCTGTAATGACTGTATCCGGTTCCAGTGGTGCAGGGACACATAAGCAGGGGCTCTGTAGAGCAGGACGAGGCCCAAGGGAGTCCCGAGAAGAGAAGAAAGCATTTCCAGACGGCAATGGTGTGGAGAGGGGAGGTGAACTGAGCGGAGGGAGGGTAGGGGAAAGACGGCTGGAAGGAGAGGACAGGCAGCTCTGACTACATCAGTTACTTTACTAAACATTACTCTTAGGAAGCAAAATCATCCAGAGTATCATTAAAGGAAACGATTTCCAGCACCCCTGAGGGGTGACTCACCAATAAGTGATTCTGGAGTGGGGAAACTGTTGATAATACAAGAAAGAAAAAAAAAGAGAGAGAGAAGGAAAAAAGGGAAAAACAAAAAGAAAAGGCAAGAAGGGCTTCAGTGGCCACCTCCTCTCACTAAGAGGTTTTGCAGGGATGGGTTGGGGAGCCCTTGGGCTATGCTTTAGGTGGTCCAGGGGAGATCAGATTCCCTCACCTCCTCCCCACTCCATCTCCTGTGTGTGTGAGTCAATCACAGCCTCCAGCTGGGAAGCCCAGATTCAAAGTGACAACTCTTTTTGCTTAATGATTTCAGTTCCCCTTGATCCCACTCACATCCAGCGGGGGTTCCCTCTCAGAGGCTGGACCATTCGGAAGACTGGAGTGCCCCACTCCAATTAAATCCTCCAAGTGACTTCCTGTCTCCTTCTTGCCCTCCCTCCTCTGCATCCCATATGAAGAGAGGCAGCCAATTAAGCATGGGCACTACCTTTAAGGAGAAAAGGATTTGCCCCCTCCGCCACCTTTTCTAGAGTCACAACTTGACCTCCTTCCTGAGGAGCTAAGACCGGGCACCGTGGAAGCCTAGGATGGCAGGTGCTCTGAGGAACAAGACAGGATGGAGATGCATGCAGAGAGGCGTGGTGCTCCAAGGACAATGGTGCTTCAAGGACAAAGGACGACCCTGCCTGAAAAAGTTTCAGCGTTCCATCCCCTACCGGACTCTTACTCGCCCTCCCTGCCATGTTGAGACGGTTACAAAATTCCTGAGCCCACCTGGGCGATGCCCACCTGGGCAATGGGACCTGTCCCAAATAAGGAAAGGCATCTGGCCTCTCCCACTCCCACCCTATTGAAGGAAGGGTATATGTGCCTCAACCAATCAGTAAATGAAATTTTCACCTCGGACCATTCCTTTGTTTTCTGGCTATAGAAACTGATCAATAGCACATGTTTGGCCTCGACTCTCCCAGACTACTAGGAAGTCAGCCCGCTGTTCTGGCAGCCACCCTTCCCTCTAATAAGTTCTATCTTCTTTACATTCTGCCTTGTGTCTGGGAAATTCTTTTCCAGCCCGCGTTCAGACCACAACATTTGGTGGCCTGTACGGGGATCTCCAGGGGGACCTCTTTCCCCACCTCCTCTCCTCATTCCTTGGGACTCTCTGTGAACAGGCAAGTTGCTGTGGAAGCAGCAGAGGAACTCTGGCCAGGGCCACACCCTGGTGTGTTCCGAAGGCTCCACGGCTCACTTTGCCCCAGTAACTGCCGCCCAGAACGGGTGAGGGTCCCTCTGTCTGCCTTCCGCCCGAGGACTGGGCCGATTGGTATCGTGCGGGCACGGGTCTGGCATTTAAAAGCCATTACAGCACCTGCCGCTTGAAGACCCCCATGAAAGGATAAGGGAGTCACGGAATGGACCAGGCTCTTAGAGCGTCTGCCCCCAGCAAGACAGCTTCCCAGCAACGTGAGGCACATCGTGGATGAAGCAAAACATGAAGCCCACAGTCCCTTGGCCACCGCCTCCTCAGTAGGGTCAGAAGGCGGAATCCTCAGTCCTCTTTTCTGTCGCTTCCGCTTCTTTCTCCTTGGCTCAGACTGACTGCAAAGGACCTCACCGCCTCTAGATCGTACCAGGAGCTCCTTCCCATCCCTGAGAGTCTTCTGACACTGAGTCAATTTCCAGCTGGCTTCCGGGGATTCCCCTCTATGGTCACTGGTGCCTTAGTCGGACGGAGAGGCCACTGAGACAAAGAGGGACCCCTTTTCTGCCCGTCAGTGATTCTCAGTGCCCCCATTCTGCTGCATTGAGGCTAAGAATGGGTTCAGGTACGTCTATTCCCTTAGACTCACCTCTTGGTTGTATTTTCAGGAATTGGAAGGAATTTGACCCAGACAATCTCAAAAAGAGGCTCATTTTCTTTTGAAATATGGCTTGCTTCCAACACAAACTGGGGGACCAAGAACAATGAGCTCTTAATGGGACGCTAAATTACAACACGATCCTCCAACTTGATCTCTATTGTCGGAAACTAGGAAAGGATTCCGAGGTTCCATACATGCAGGCCTTCATGGCCCTCAGTCAGAATCTGAGCCTGAGGGACTCCTGTCACGTGTGTCTCTCCATTGCTGCTTTAATGCTTGTCCTCCCCCCTCTCCTCCTTCAGCTTCACTACCTCGTCCCTCCCCATCTCCCCCTCCACCAGATATCTTGGATGACCCTTCTTGTCCCCGATCTCACCAGTCTCCCCCTCAACCTTCTGCATCCCAACGCCCACTTCCACACCTGGAAGCAGACCTTCCCTCCCTTCCCCACACTCCGTCATGAGCAGCCCAATGCTCTGAATCGACTCCCAATATGCTTCCCTTACAAGATGTCGCTAATGGAGACCTAGGTATTATCAGAGTTTCTGTCCCCTTCCCCGTGTCTGATCTCTCTCATATTCAAGGGAAACTGGGCTCCTTTAGCCAGGACCCCTCCAGGTTCATCAGGGAATTCCAGGCCCTAACTATAGCC
Organism: Aethalodelphis obliquidens; assembly: GCF_003676395.1. Taxonomy (NCBI): domain Eukaryota; kingdom Metazoa; phylum Chordata; class Mammalia; order Artiodactyla; family Delphinidae; genus Aethalodelphis; species Aethalodelphis obliquidens. The sequence continues at coordinate 1,963,529 of NW_020838026.1, read as the reverse complement.
TTTGACTTAACCTGGCCAGATATTCCTGTGGTCCTAACTACCTGCTGCATCATGAGGAAAAGGCCAGGATCTGGGCCTTGGCTCAGGCCTGGGCAGGTGAGGCACATGCCAAAATCCTAATGAGAACCGGGCGGAGGCAGAGGCAGTCCCACGGGCAGACCCAGGATGGAGACACCAGGCAAATGAAGATGGACCAGCAGGAGGGCTCACTAGGAGAAATTGCGTGATTACCTGCCTACTAGAAGGTATGAAAAAGGCAATCATCAAAGCTGTCAATTATAATAAACTCAGAGAAGTCACACAGGAACACTCGGAGAAGCCGGCCCTTTTTCAGACCCAATGAGCAGAGGCTATGAGGAAATACACTAACCTAGACCCTGAGACCCCTGAAGGTCAGGCTATACTTGCAGTTCACTTTATAAGCCAGGCGTCCCCAAGCATAAGACAGAAATTACAGAAACTAGAGCAAGGGCCACAGACCCCATTTCCTGCCCTGTTGACACGGCCTTTAAGGTCCTCAACAATAGGGAGGAGGCTTCTAGGAACAGACGAGAACCGAGAGGAGGGAAAATTAAAACGGCACGCTCAGTACATGGCTCTTGCCATTGCCCAGTCCCCCCCACGACAGGGACCCACGGGAGCCCCTCTCCCGTCTCGGAGACCACCGCTGAGCTACCAGTGCCGTCAGCAGGGGCACAGTGTCAGGAATGGCCGCACCCCACCACCCTATCCCCCGTGCCCTTACTGTCGCCCAAAGGGTCATTGGAAGAGGAGTTGTCCCTGCCGCCCTCAAGCGGGGAGGCCAACGCCACAACCTCTCAACACCAGGCGTATTTCAGGTCCCAGCCCCCTGGGCCGAGGTCAAGGCCAACTGCCCCTGTCGGTGGTAATTGACTAGCAGGGGCAAGAACCAGATTGCGGTCTAGATCTGGGGCTCCTGGATGTGGATGACTGACGGTGCCCGGGGCTCAGTCTACAGGCGTCTATGTTCCCCATAAGACCAGAGGAGCCCTGGGTAACCCTGGATGTGGCAGGGGCTGTTATAACCTCCCTAACTGACACAGGGGCTACTTACTGAGCCCTGACCTCCTTCTCTGGTCCCACTCGCCGTTCCTCAGTCCTCTTAACGGGGATAGACGGAAAGCCCTCCCATGGCCATTTTACACCTCCCTTATCCTGTTCCCTTGAAAATACTCTCGTCACCCATTCTTTCCTAGTTCTCCCAGCCTGTCCAGTACCTCTGGTAGGCCAGGACCTTTTAACAAAATTTACAGCTACTTTATCATTTACGTCAGTAAATATGGGCTTTAATAGCTACCACGAAGCCTACTCTAGATTAGGTCCCACCCCATATCCTCCACCAAGTTGCCCCGGAGATAAGGGACACCTCCACTCCTGGCAGGTCCACCACCGCCGCCCCAGTAGTCATCCATGTAAGAACCCTAACTCTTTCCCTAGGGAACTGCAGTACCCACTTAAGGAAGAAGCCTTGAGGGGACCTCTGATTTCTAAATTTCTTCAAACGGGACTACTTGTCCCCTGTAACTCCTCATGTAATACCCCGATCTTCGCAGTAAAGAAACTTGATGGTTCCTACCGTTTAGTTCAAGACCTAAGGGCCATTAATCAGGCTGTGGTCCCTATTCACCTGATAGTTCCTAACCCATGTAACCTTTTGAGCCAGATTCCAATACAAACCCAATGGTACTCTGTCCTGGATCTAAAGGGTGCCTTCTTTTGCATCCCAGTCTATTCTAACTCTCAATTCCTGTTTGCCTTTGAATGGAGAGACCCTAATACCAAGTATGCCCAGCAGCTTACTTGGACAGTCCTACCCCCGGGCTTTCGGGACAGCCCCCATTTGTTAGGCCAAGCACTACCAAGACCTCTCATCACTGACATTAGAAAACAGAGGCTGCCTACTTCAGTACTTTGATGATCTCTTCATTTGTAGCCCAGAAGGACTAACTTCAGAGAGTAATACCATACTTGTTCTCAAACATTTAGCAGAACAAGGGTACCAGGGCTCCCCAGCTAAGGCACAGATCACCTCCCAACAGGTTACCTTCTCAGGACTAGTGTTAGCCCTGGGAAGAGGCATATTGCTCCTGACCGTAGAACACTAATCTTGGATATGGACCAGCCAGCCGCTAAACAACAGCTTAGAAGCTTTTAAGGAATGGCAGGCTTCTGCTGAGTTCGGATTCCTACTCGTGGACTGTTAGTTAAGCCTCTTTATGAGGCCCTCAAGGGACCAGAGGATCTCACCCTTGAATGGACTCCTGACATGGAAGCAGCCTTTAAACAAATAAAAAAAAGCCCTAGTCACGGCCCCAGCCCTAGGTCTACCAGATCTGACAAAACCGTTCTCTCTCTTTGTTCATGAGAAAAAGGGAGTAGCCCTGGGAGTATTAACCCAACCCTTGGGACCATCTTAGGGCCCAGTAGCCTACCTGTCTAAAACCCTAGACGTGACATCTCAAGTGTGGCCCCCCTGCCTTAGGGCACTAGCTGCTGCAGCTGTACTAACAGGGGAAGCTCCCAAACTAACAATGGGTCAGCTGCTTACCATTTTGTTTTTTTTTTTTTTTTGCCGTACGCGGGCCTCTCACTGTTGTGGCCTCTCCCGTCGCGGAGCACAGGCTCCAGACGCGCAGGCTCAGCGGCCATGGCTCACAGGCCCAGCCGCTCCGCGGCATGTGGGATCTTCCCGGACCAAGGCACGAACCCGTGTCCCCTGCATCGGCAGGCGGACTCTCAACCACTGCGCCACCAGGGAAGCCCTGCTTACCGTTTTTATACTCCACATCAGGTCATGGATATCCTTAACTCCAAAGCATTTCATTAGATTTCGGACAGTAGAATCCCAAAATATCAAGCTTTATTCTTGGAGGGATCAGAAGTATCGATTAAGCCATGTACCGCTCTAAACCCTGCCACTCTCTTGCCCAGCCGAAACCCCGACACCCCTCTGCTACATTCCTGCCTAGAAGTAACTGATCATACCTGCAGTGCCAGGCCAGGCCGACAAGACACCACCTTGCCTAACCCTGATGCAGAATGGTTTACAGATGGCCTCAGCTTTATTCGAGAGGGCCAAAGGATGTCAGGATATGCAACAGTCAGTTTAACAGAAGTAATGGTATCAGGCCCACTTCATGGGGCAACTACTTCTGCCCAGAAAACAGAGATTAGAGCACAAACTAGAGCACTACAGTTGGGAAAAGGACTACGAATTAACATTTACACAGACTCAGCATACGCTTTTCATGCAGTCCATGCCCGTGCGGCAATCTGGAAGGAAAGGGGCCTATTGACCATGCATAACACTCCAGTCAAACATGGGCCAGAGATTCTGGGCCTGTTAGAGGCCATAAAGGCCCCTGAGGAGGTAGCCATTACCCACTGCAGGGCACACCAAAAGGACCGGTCAGATATGACTAAAGGAAATAATACGGCAGATAGAGAGGCCAAGAGAGCCGCCCAAAATGTCCTACAGGCCCCCTTGATCCCAAGGTTAGACTCTTCAACCCCACAAAACTCACAGTCAGAACTAAAAGAGGGACAAACCCGTGGATTCACTCTAGCCCCAGAGGGGTGGTTACAGAGCCCAGATGCCGAGCTCCTTCTACCAGAAGCCTCCCAGCGCAAGGTTCTAAACCGCTTTCATCAGGCTACTCACTTAGAAGCTAAATCCCTCTTTAAACTGGTGGGGCCAATTTTCACAGGGAAAGGAATTCTCTCAACCCTCCAATCTATATCCCAGGCCTGCCCAGTCTGTTGCCAGGCCAACCCAGAAGGGGCTATAAAACCCCCCGCCCCACTGTTTCCCCCGGTTCCAAGGCCGGGGGAACCAACCAGGAGAAGATTGGCAGATAGATTTTGCCCACTTGCCCCCTTGTAGAGGCTTTAAATATCTCCTAGTAATGACAGACACCTTCACGGGATGGATAGAGGCCTTCCCGACTAAGACTGAGAGCATCCGAGGTTACCACTACCCTTGTGGAGCATATCATACCTCGGTTTGGGCTGCCACGCTCATTACAATCAGATAACGGCCCCGCATTTATTTCAAGTCTGACCCAAGGGGTTAGCAAGGCCCCTCCAAATCAATCATTATCTTCATTCGGCATGGCACCCTTGCCATCGAGACACACCAGACATGGGTCACCCTCCTTCCCATTGCTCTCCTAAGAGTCCGGATCACTCCAAAGGCCAGGGCTCATTAAGTCCTTATGAAATCCTCTGTGGAAGACCATTCTTAAGCATGGACCTTCCGGTGGATCCAGAAACTCACCCTCTGCACAATATCTCCCAACGTTAGGACTGACCCTTAAAAGTATCTGGGAATACCAGGATCAAAACAGTCCCAAGCCTGACCCCAATTTCACAGAAACCCCTCCCCACTTAACTCCAGGCCACTTGGTATATGTTAAGACCCTTCCACAGGATCAGAGGCCATTCACAGCACTGTGGACAGGACCATATCGAGTCCTACTGACCACCCCCAAAGCTGCCAAAATACAAGGCTTCACTCCTTGGATTCATGTGCCGCGACTGAAGACTGCCGCTCCTCCAGAAGACGAAAATCCTCAACTGGTTGAAGGTTCACCGGACGCCCCCTACAGTTGTGAGCCTCTGGACGGCCTCCACCTCCTCTTCAAAAGACAATCAGGTGATGCCTCTCCAACCCCCGAGTCTCGACAGCCTGATTTTCAGTCTTATCACCGTGTTTTCTTTTCATGGGTTCTCTCTCTCCCCTGCGTAGTTTTATGCTACTCCTGTGGAACTACCTCCTGGCGTTCTTGCTTGACTCAGGCATCCCTAAGGTGGCACAACCATAATTTCTCACACCCTGCCACCTCCTCATTTAGATGTATACGATTAATCAGCTCCCTGGTCTACCTTTTTTGTCGTCTCCATCATCTCTCTCTGGTAGACCACCCCCTATTACCACCTCAACACTCCACTTTTACTACTTTTTATTACAAGATACAGACCTTCAAAATCCCCACCTATCCATCCTAACCCCTTCCCAGCAACAACAATACGTATATCAGTTAACACGGGACAAAACCCTCCAGGGAGACTTTCAAGATTATACCCCGGATCAACTCTATCAATATTTAAATATAACTTCCCGAGAACTGTTCTGATTCTTCTTTCTTTTTCTATCTTCGCTCATACATATAACCACATCCATATTTACCGACAGTTCAGGAAGCCCTTCAACTTCTTAATCGGCCGTCTCTGGGTTTATACAGGAACTGCTGGATTTGTGCCATGGTTTCCCCCTGATATGGCCTCGTGGCACTCCCCATTCCACCAGCTGAATGGAGCCAACCTGAATCCTATCTAGCCCCCTCGTATGTCAATAGACCCCAGAGTAAAACCAACTCTAGATCATATACTCCTCAACCACATACATCAAAAACCTCACTATAACCTTCGAGGACCCATATTCCCTTCAGTTTCTATGGTACGATCAGCCCCTCTACGTGTATCCTCCCCCTCTCATCCAGGAACCTCAGTAGGTAGATTCCTCAGTATCTCCTAGTACTGCAATCATACGTTCACTCTTTCCCCTACCTGAACGTGGGTTCCCCTCCTAACCAACAGAACTAACTACCCCCATTCTTATTATTATGATTCCCCTTTTTACAAAATTTACTTCCCCAAACCCCCCAATATAACTACCGACTGGACTCAAGCTAGCTATTTTGGAACTTCCATCTGCCCTACCCCGTCTCCAAGTTGTCCCTACAAAAACCACAATTTTGGGTTCTAACCCTTGAATATTAAGCAAGAAGAATGTAAGACACTTAGGACACCTGAAGACTATGACGTAGGCTGGTACCCCACTATTCCCTCTTGTAACCAGGCCTATAATTTTTTTACTCATCCCTCAAAAGTGGCTTCCTTTCCCCTTTAGCCAGAATGACCTTAGCTACTACTTATGAGGGAAGAGAACATTCCCACACTCATTTAGGGAAACCATACTTCAACATCACGTTGAATGTATGCTTAGATCCTACAGATTGCTCCTATTTCTTATGTGGGTCTAATGCTTATTTATGTCTTCCAGCGAACTGGAAGGGGACCTGTACTCTTACATACATTATCCCTAACCTTACTCTTGTAAATGACACTATCCCGCTTCCCTTATACTCTCAACCTCATAAACAGAGACGGGCAACTCTCACTATAATCAGTCCTAGGTATCTCACTGGGATAGAAACAGGCTCAGCTGGACTTTTAAACTCCATTTTCACTGCCCGACAGCTCTCTCTTGAACTCACACAACAGATTGTCAACCTAGCAGCTCAAATTAACACGCTACAAGAACAAATAAATTCTCTAGCAGGAGTGGTTTTACAAAATAGAAGAGCTCTTGACCTCTTAACAGCTAATCAGGGAGGGACCTGTGCAATGTTAAAGGAGGATTGCTGTTTTTTTGTCAACCAATCGGGCAAGGTCCAGACTGATCTTCGAGCCATTACTGAAAGAGCTAATGGAGTTTACAAGGAAGGAGTCTCGGGGGATTTGACTGGTGGGACTTCAAGACTAATATCTGGTTCTGGTTCTCTTGGCTAACCCCTTTCCTAGGCCCTATAGTGGCTTTTCTACTTCTACTAATCTTCGGGCCATGTATTTTTAACCTCCTTGTTAAGTTTGTCTCTTCCAGAATACAACAAATAAACCTCCAAATGGCGATGCAACAAGAATACCGGCTAGACAACCCTTGTACAACCCTTGAACAAGCTGCTATCACTTTCCATGGGGCCTGCGCTCCTCCCTATATACACCCTGACAGAGACCAGGCAACAAGAACCCAGGGCCCCACGAGGCCCTGGCTCAGCAGGAGGCAGCCAGAGAGAGTTCGTTGCCCCTTCTTTTCACAAAGGGGTTCCCGAATGCCTGAGAGGGAATCAGGCAGTTAGGTAGCTATGAACAGTGTATCCAATAGGGCCAAGGAATTGGATTGGCCCTATAAATAAAGAGAGGGGGAATGTGGTGCTCCAAGGACAAAGGACAACCCTGCCTGAAAAAGTTTCAGCGTTACACCCCCTAGTGGACTCTTTTTTTTTTTTTTTTTCCTCCTGGTACGCGGGCCTCTCACTGCTGTGGCCTCTCCCGTTGCGGAGCACAGGCTCCGGACGCGCGCAGGCTCAGCGGCCATGGCTCACGGGCCCAGCCGCTCCGCGGCCTGTGGGATCTTCCCGGACCGGGGCACGAACCAGCATCCCCTGCGCAGACTCTCAGCCACTGTGCCACCAGGGAAGCCCCCTACCGGACTCTTACTGGCCTACCCCACCATGTTGTGACGGTTACGAAATTCCTGAGCCCACCTAGGCAAAGGGACCTGTCCCAAATAAGGAAAGGCATCTGGCCTGTCCCTCTCCCACCCTATAGAAGGAAGGTATATGTGCCTCGACCAATCAGTAAACGAAATTTGCACCTCAGACGACTCCTTTGTTTTCTGGCTATAAAAACTGATCAATAGCACATGTTCGGGCTCAACTCTCCCAGACTACTAGGAAGTCAGCCCGCTGTTCTGGCAGCGACCCTTCCCTCTAATTCGACCTTCTTTACATTTTGCCTTGTGTCTGGCAATTCTTTTCCAACCCCCATTCGGACCAGAGCAAGAGGGAAGCCCCAAACTGCAGCATCACACACATAAATTCATGAGCGTAAGATGGTAAAGTCGCTCACACAATTCGTCCAAACTGAACAGCATGGTGAAGGCGAGTCAGCCCAACTCTTGACGTACATCCCCTTTATAAAGCTAATGAGTTTTCCAGCACAAGTCATAGGTTTTCCACAAGGACAGGATGGGTCAGGAATCGAGGAACACCTTCCAGATCACAGATCACCACCCTCTGGAGACCCAGGCTGGTGAGAGCCTCACTATTAGGTAAAAATCTGATAGAAAGAAACCTCGGCAGTAAGACTATCTGGTCCCCGGCATGGTGGACAGTTTTTAGAGAAGGATGGACTAGGAGAGATGGTGGGGAAAACCGGAAAAAAAGCACTTCAGGGATGAAACTGGAAGTGCCCCCAACCGCCTAATGCAGATCAAACTTGAGTGCCTTTGAAACTGAGCAGGACCCTGCGGGGCTCTGCGGCACAAAAGCCTTCCTGTGTCCCCCATTTCCTGATTACAGGAAATAGGCTTCATTCAGCCTCCTTGACCTTCCCTGAGTTCCAATGGACAGGTTCAGGTTCAAACAGATGCTAATTAGGAAAGGGAGGGGATGCAGAAACAAGGGAGGAACAGTCAAGAAATAATACTGCAGCCTTGGGGCAGGTCCTGGTTCTCCCTCAGGGGATGCACATCACAATGTCTTGGAGCTGTTTTGCAGATACTGAAACTCCCACCAGGTGGAAGAAGTTAACTGTCTGCTGCCCACAAGCACACAGAACCCAGACCAGTTGGAACCAGAAAGTTTATGATGCTGACTCCCACTTACCTCCCCACCAACCAGTCAGAAGAATGTCCACCAGCTGATCACGCCCTCTTTGAACCATTACTATAAAACTCCTCACTACCACCTCCAGGTCGGAACACACAGTTTTGAGGGCATTAGCCCACTGTGGTCCCCTTTGCCTGGCAAAGCAATAAAGCCATTCTTTTCTCCTTCACCCAAAACTCCGTCTCCGAGACTTAATTTGGTGTCAGGGTACAAAGGTCGGATTTGGCTTCACCTTCCCCAAACAGCTTCACTCACACACCAAACTCCCCCTTTATCCCCCAGACAATGCTTCCCAGATCTGGAGGCTACTCTCGGCAGACCCCTACAGCCCTCTGCTTTATTTTCCTCTGGCTTCTGTAAGATAGGTGCAAGACTGACAGATAAGCATGTAATCATTCAATAGGTACCTTCTGGTCACAAGGCATTGCGCTAGGTGCCAGAGAACATCACAAACGTTTAAGCCAGGTACCTGTACTCTTCTGTGCAGGGAGGGGAGAGGTATCTCCTCTGGCTGGGATGGAGCACACCATCTCAGGGAAAAGTTAGTGAACCAGTGAGTGAATACATTAAGACAAACCAGGTGTTTGGTCCCAGAGCAGCGAGAGAGCTGGGCGAGCACAGAGGCTGGGTGTGGCCACCCTTGTATCCTCGGTGCCTCCACCTTGGTCAGCCTGCTCCACAGCCCCTGTGGTCACGTGGATGAATGCTGTGCACCCGATGTACTGGCGTGTGTCTGTCTCGGCCTGATTCTAGCTGATTTAGACATGGAAGCCCCTCAGCAACCCACCCAGAGCTCCCTAGTCAACTTCCAGGGTCTTCCCCGACCCATGATGGAGAACCAGGACCCCAGGCATCCCCTTCCCTGTCTCGTTTCTATGAGAAAGAGGCTATCTCAGGTGGCGTGGCACCATCCACACCATATAGCAATGTCAGGTTTATGAGTCCTTCCCCTGCTCCGCTCTGGGCTCAGAGCAGGGACCATGCTCTGTTCAACTCATTTACCTGCAGCTTGTCCATCACATGGTGAATTTAACCAGAACTACTTTGTCTGTAAGTGATAGAAACCCAATTTAAAATAGCTTGAGCAAGAAAAGATGATTTATAGGAACTTTGGTTCCTTTTAGAGATGTAGAGGTTTTTAGAAAGAGATGTAAACGGCTGTGGAAAAGCAACACCAAGAACTGCAGGTGCTCACAGCTGGCCCTGAGGTCCTTTCAATCCACCATTAAGGGGGCTCGTCCAGGAGGTAGGGAGGAAACAAACTTCTCTGACGCTCCTTCAACATCTGTCCAGATGAAGGAGCTCCATGTCTAAATTAAAGTGCATTATCTCCAGAGGTGGCTGCAGTACATGAGCATGGAGCCAGGCTGCTTATTTTCTATTGAAGCCTACGATTTTGTTCAGAAGCAAAAGTCACTGTGGACCCACTGCTGAGGCCAATTAGATCTACAGTACTTGTAAAGCTGGTCTCAATTTTATCAGTGTCCAACTGATTTCAATGGCATAATCTGACATCGCAATAGCAAAGAGAAAGATTTACAACAGAAGGCAGGCAGCTCTGGGTGCCTTTCCAATTCTGATTTTACTTTTGAGTTAGTTGGGCTTTTCACTTGCTGTGATACATGTTAATATCCCCTTTTACATTATAATCTAAAAAGCATTTGGAATAGATAATTCCATTCTCCCTTCCTCCACAAGGGTACATATTATTACTAACTCCTTCCTGGTTGATTGTGTGAAATTGAGACAGAGGTTTAGTGATCTGCCAGATTTACATAGATAATGAGTAGATCAGACATGCATTGTTCCTGGTTAAAGCCAGACATAAGAACATCACGTTTCCAAGCCCTCTTACTCGCAACTGTCTTTGCATTTTCTAGTGACTTCAGAATAAACACCAAATTCTGTAAAGGGCTCTGTGTGACCTGGCTCCTGACTCCCCGACCCCAGCCCATGGTCTCTCCTGCTTTCTACACATTCAAGACACGGTTCTTTCAGGTGTACAGAAAAGTGATTCAGTTATACATACATATATATATATATATATATATATTTTTTTTCTTTTCAGATTCTTTTCCCTCATAGGTTTTACAAACTATTGAGCATCCTGTGCTATACAGGAGGTCCTTGTTGGTTATCTATTTTATATATAGTAGTGTGTATATGTTAATCCCAAACTCCTAATTTATCCTTCCCCAGCCCTCGCCCCTCCTACGGCTTTCCCCTTTGGTCAGTATTGTAAATCAACTATACTTCAATTTTTAAAAATTGAAAAAAAAAAAAAAGAATTACTTTGTCATAGGGGAAAATGCAAGTTCTCTGAATAAGCAATTAATTTGGGTAAAATGCAACTGAAATATTTCTGATCTTTCTCTGTCATGTGAAAATAAACTTAAAATGATTTTTCCTCTAATAAAACAAAGATTGACTTAGGAATAAAAAGATGCAGTTCTTTTTTTTCTTGAAGAAGCACACACCCCCTCACCTCAGGTCATTTGCACATGCTGCCTCCCCTCACCTGGAAGGTTTCCAGGTAATCTGGCCCCAGCGCATGACCATATCCCCATCCCTGTCCCTACTTAATTCCTGTTCATCTTTTTTTTTTTTTTTTTTCTTTTTCCTGCTGCACCACATGGCTTGTGGGGTCTTAGTTTCCTGACCAGGGATCAAAGTTGGGCCCCCAGCAGTGGAAGCACAGGTCCTACCTCTGGACCGCCAGAGAAGTCCCTCCTGTTCATTTACTACGTCAGTTAAAGCATCACTGTCTCAGGAAAGACTTACGCTTGTCTAGCTCATACTGCCCGGCCACCCATCCTTACAGCAGTTACCACACTCAGAAATTACATATTCTTGGTGATCCAAATAATGACTATCTCCTTGACTAGACTCTAAGCTCCATAAGGGCAAGAATCCTGTCTGTTTTACACACCAGGGTTGCTATAGAGGCAAGCAAATATTCTTGACGCATCAAAGGAATGAATGAATTCATGCAAAAGAGAGAAATATCAACACCATCTTACAACAAACATCAGGCAGCATTTCCAATTCCAACTTTACATTTGAGTTAGTTGCGCTTTTCACTTGGTATAGGACATGTTAATATCCATTCTTATTTTTAGTATCTGAAAAGCCTAGGGAAGAAGCTAAGTTTCCTTCAGGGCAGCCCTAATTTCTAGCTGCCCCATTTCTGATATACATGGTTGATCAACTCTGTGTAAGGAATGTGAGTAGCATTCAGTACAGTCGCACATCAAGAATAACAGTTCAAGGGCTTCCCTGGTGGCGCAGTGGTCGAGAGTCCGCCTGCCGATGCAGGGGACACGGGTTCGTGCCCCAGTCCGGGAAGATCCCACATGCCGCGGAGCGGCTGGGCCCGTGAGCCGTGGCCACTGAGCCTGCGCGTCCGGAGCCTGTGCTCCGCAACGGGAGAGGCCACAACAGTGAGAGGCCCACGTACCGCGCAAAAAAAAAAAAAGAAAAGAAAAAGAATAACAGCTCAAGACATCATGACTGCTTGCGCTAAGGTAAGTTATTTCGCCTGGACCCTCAGAGAGAGACCCCTGGGGGATTATTTTCTGTTTCTTAGTGAAGCCTTCTTCCCAGGGAGGAAGAGACTACCAAGGCACATGAGCCCACATTCCTAGTGTCCCAGGGTTTGATTCCCCACTTTGGAGCCAGGGTCAGGGTCATCAGCTCCATCAGCTCCACAGGGACGCTGGCTGCCTGCATCCCTCTGCCAGGATGGCTCGCTCTGCCCTCCCCCTGCTCACACAAAAGAACTTCAGCCTCCCAAAGAAGAGATTCTCAGGAATTTATGACTCAATCAACTCACCCAAAAGGAGCATAAATGGGATTAGTTTTAATATTGTTAAGTTGCAAAAATACAGGCATATGTGCATGCCAAAGCGAAAATGTACGCAAGCAAAAGAGGAAAACATATGGGCACCCATATGGTGAAAAGCGCATTGCTAGACCTTCACACACTTCTCATTTACAACAAGAACCAAAGTTAGTGAACATAAATTTGCTTTGCAAAAATATGAGAGGAACAGCTTGTTTGCCCATAACTGTTCCACTGAACAAGATGTGGATAACCTTGATTTCTCATCTCAGACACCTCTTTCTCACACTCTGGGGATTAATTAGGCTCTAAACGCAACTTCAGATTAGAAACAAGGATCCTGGCTGCCTCGCAGGGAGACAAAGAAGTAGGAGCAGGAGTGGGTGAGGCAGCGGGTCAACTAATAGGCAATTCCTGTTAGTGGCCGGAACTCGCACCTGGGATGGCTTAGAAGAGAAATGAGGTTGGTAGGTCTCAGTGGGTTTATTTTAATTGAAGCAGAGTAACAACAGAGACCTGCCGCAGACAATGGCAGGGAAGTGTTTTTCATTTGGAGGTTTTTTCCTTAGCACAGTACTGAGTGGTGGCGAGAAACTGTCCAGACACAGGAAGGTAGGTGTGGAATTAGAGAGGAGAATGTAAGCACATGGGCACCCTTGGGTGCCCCAGATAACAAGCAGAATTTGATAAAATATATCACCTTATATTGTACCTGTTCCACCCTCAAGGGATGGGAGCCATCTTTGTACAGCGGACAGAACTCGAGACTTGAAAAACAGGGATGAGGGTCCTTTCACAGGTCCTTTCACAGTAACCTTAGTTACTGTGAGTCATTCGCCATTAACTTTTTCAAGTCTGTTTCTTTGCCTGGGAAATAGGTAGAGTATTTCTTCTTGGATCTACTTAGAAAGTTGCTATAAAGTCACTTGAAACGATGCGTGTGAAAATATTTCATAAACAGTACATTTTTACGTAAGCATGTTATTAGTGGAAACCTAGAGGTTAATTTTATTTATGATTCCTAGTTTGAACTTTTTATTTTGAAATAATTATTGATTCCCGAGAAGTTGCAAAAATAGTAGAGAGGGGTCCCGTGTACTCATCCCCAGCTCCCCCAGTGGCCGGCATCTTATGTAACTAAAGCACATTCTCAAAACCAGGTAACTGATAAGGGCATGGAGCAATTAACCCCATGATGGGGATTAGATCCCACCAGTTTTTGCATGTACTCATTTTTTTTTTTTCAGTACGTGGGGCTCCCACTGTTGTGGCTTCTCCCGTTGCGGGAGCACAGGGCCCGGACGCACAGGCTCAGAGGCCATGGCTCACGGGCCCAGCCGCGGAGCATGTGGGATCTTCCCGGACCGGGGCACGAACCCGCGTCCCCTGCATCGGCAGGTGGACTCCCAACCACTGCGCCACCAGGGAAGCCCCATGTACTCATCTTTTATGTCTTTGTGTAGAATTCGAACACTTCATCACACATTATCAATTCATCTAACTACCACAATAATCAGGACATGGAGCCAGTCTTTCACTGCAAAGCAACTGCTTCGTGCAGCCCCTTTCCCTCCCCGCCCCAACTGCTGGCAATCACTGATATGCTGTGCATCTTTGCAATTTTCCCATTTGGGGAATGTTATAAAAGTGGAATCATACAGTATCCCCACCCTTTGAGACTGACTCTTTGCGTTTGTATAATGCCCTAAGGCCCACCCAGGATGTCGAGTGCCCCAACAGTTCACTTCTTTTTATTTCTGAAATGCATTTCAAGGTGTAGATGTGACATAGTTTGTCTAACAAGTCACCCCTTGGACTGTTTCCAAGTTTGTCTATTACAAATAAAACTTCTATGTCATTCTGAATTTTTAGATGTACCAGAGAGGTATTGAATCACTAATGAATGACCCAAGACGTTGAGGAACAAGAGACAAAGACAGAGATAGGAATAAGCACAATCATGGGCATAATAATACATAAAAAGAAAAGCACAATTATAAATATTAGCACTTTCCTTTCAGGGCTGCTGGGACATTAAATTAGTTAAAACATGTAAAGTGTATAACGGGTCTTGACACGCAATAAGCATGATGCTAACATAATGAGTTCTCAGGCTGACTATAAGCTACAAGGATTCTGAGAAGTAATTTAATTAAAGCATGGCACAACAGCAATTTAGAAAACTGCTGGGCAACTCATATGTGTGTCCAGTGCCATTACAAGCCTTCCATTCATTTTTTCTTTTGGTCCTTGTAATATCTGAGGAAGTTGGCGTAAATAGCCCCAGTCTGCAGTCCAGGCGACTGGGGATCCTGGAGACGACATGATTTTTCTAAAGTCACTCAGATTGTCAAGGCTCAGGCCAGATTTCAATCCCAGGTGGTAAGGGCCTGAAGTCTAGTTCCATCTAGAAGCTGACCCTGCCAGCCATGAGGAACCGACACCTTCACGTGAGGGAGAGTTAGCGCTTCTGCCAGCCATGAGGAACCGACACCTTCATACAAGGGAGAGTTAGCACTTCCTTTATGTGTAATGTTAAGGACCTGGCAATTTCTTTTAAGACTTTCCTCTCAAGAATTTCTAGCACGAAAAATAAGAGCTGCGGTAGAAACATTCTGGGACCAGTACATCTCCTAACCTCAATACCTAGCACAGTGAGCAGGAGAGAAAGACCTGCTCAGCTAGGTCAGAACCAAGGATGATGATTTTGCTGGAGTTATCCCTCTTCTCTTCTATGGAATTCACTGGTCTAGCAACCTCATACGTCTAGAACAAAGCTGCCCACACTCCCCCCAGCATATGCGCCACTTACCACTTATTCCTGAAAGCTCACGGCCTTTCCTCAGAGAAGGCTCTCCCCCATACTACGTTCTCACTTAGGACGCATCCCCTTGGTTACATGGATTGTTGCTCACGACAAATTAGAAGTAGATAGAAGAAACACGCGTAAAAGGCACACGCGTTCTTTAGGAAGCACTGACAATCCTCTGATTTGAGAGAAGGAAGAAAAGGTAGAGGAACTATAAAAAACTGAAACAAGAATTTGAGCAGTATTTTAGGGCCATGTTCTTTGTTATCCAGACCTCAAATAGTGAGACACAAACAATTGGTATGCACGATGTTGATATTACATTTTAAAAATGAGGCCAAATGCCATCCACTCTCCTCAAGGCAACAGAGATGAGCGTAATCCATTTTTAACCTGCTTCCATTAAAGATGACTCAAGTCAATGCATAAAGGAATCAGCTTTGGTTACCTGGAAAATTCACTTCTGTGAAATAACTCATTCTCTTGCTCCCTGAGGTATTACTGTATAGGAGTCGATTGTAGCAGCAACTCACTCACAGGTGAGTAGCTGTCATCTTAAAATCTCCATGGAGAGGAAACAGGAAAGAAGACTTTATTATTCTCCCCAAACATCTGGTCTTTCCAAATATGTCACTGGAAATGGGGCCAGGTGTGCAAGCATTGCAGTGGATTATTACGGCGCCTTAAGAAGGAAAGAAGACCCTCCTTCCAACCCAACGACCTGGGCTGTGTCCTCCGCTACTCCCTCTTCCAACATGGTTTTCACATTATTCATACTTTTGCATTCAACGAATGCTGACCCAGAGCTGCTTCTCCTGTCCTTCAGGAAGGGAAGAGAAAATCATTCTTGGAACCCACCTGTGTCACAGTGTATCCCCAACACACTGGCTCCTTGCCAGTCCACTTTGGCTGCCTGTGTGGGGACTGCCCACTTTTCCCTGGCCTGGGATTCCATCATGATCCTAGTTTCTAAGCTGTAGGTCAGTCAGAGCAGATCCTATGTGTGAAGTCTACTAAACAAGAGCCGTATTCTCCAGCAAATCCATGTGAATATATATATACACACTTTAAAGAGCCCATCATCTGCTGCTGAAAATAGATTAGATACAACTTTTATATCTAAAGCTAAAGAACAGATACTTGGTCAAATGCAACCCCTGCCCCCCCCGCCCCCGAATGTGTGTGTACTTAGCACTTTGCTTTGAGATGTTCCCAGTGTTACTAATCATGATCCTGTAAAAACCTCCAGCTTTCCTCAGAAGTGAGGCAGATGTGCTGTGGGGATGCCTTCCTAGTTTCTGGGAATCCTGGTGCACCTGTCAGTATTGCAAAGGGAACTGGGGGTCAGAGGACTCCAGCTGCACATCTAGTCTGGACAGAAACACTAGGAGTCTTTATATCCACAACTGGAGTCACGGTGATTTTTTTGTTCAAACTTTTCACCCTGCTTTCATAAGAAGGACTTGCTTGGGGTTTGCTTGTTTGTTTTCTTTTTTTTTTTTTTTTTCTTTGCGGTATGCGGGCCTCTCACTGTTGTGGCCTCTCCCGTTGCGGAGCACAGGCTCCGGACGCACAGGCTCAGCGGCCATGGCTCACGGGCCCAGCCGCTCCGCGGCATGTGGGATCTTCCCGGACCGGGGCACGAACCCGTGTCCCCTGCATCGGCAGGCGGACTCCCAACCACTGCGCCACCAGGGAAGCCCTTCTTTTCTTTTTTAAATTGAAGTATAGTTGATTTACAATGTTGTTTGTTTTTAAGAGGAAATAAAAACCTAAAGATACCTAAAAAACCAAGTTACTTCAAGGGGGCTCCAAGGAAAGTGGCAAGGATGGGACTACTGACATCATGGAAATCGGAAAATGCCCTCAGGGCTCCCTTCCCTGCCTACCCTCAGCTCCAATCAGTTTTTAACATTTTACCATGACCTAAAATGCTTCCTTTTTCAACTACTATTTCAGTCATAGATCGTATTCCTGTTTTGTTTTGTTTTTTTCTTTAGAGCTGCATTTTTTCTTTCATTATGTCTATGTACTTTTTGTATTTCAGAGATTCCTCGTTATTTCTAATCCACAAATGATTACTATTTTCTAGTGCGATCATGGATTTATGAGTTCATTTGTCTTTACCTTTTTCTATAATTTATAGAAATTGTCATGTGCTTACTCTGTCATTTTAAACCATAACCACTATTCTTAATCTTTAATAATCTGTCCATTAAAATATTCTTTTTCTAAATGGAAGCTTGTTTATTCACTCCTGCTATATAGATCCCCAAATTTAAACAACAGTTTTCAAACGTTGCATTAACATTATCAGAACACAGCTGTCTAGGGGGCTATGTTCTCTGATGTAATTTTGTTGGAATTTCAAAGGAAATGTCATTACAACTTCTATTTCTTACTCTTGCTTGCTGAACTAAACAGTCAATTGTTTTAAAAATGCTATTTGTTGTTCAAGTTATATTGGCTGCTCTTCTAAACCTTTGAAAGCAACTTCCCAAAGTCACCCCAACTCCAAGTGAGAAGGTGTGTCCTTCTAAAAATAAATATTAGTGGTCACCCTGCAGGTACAAATTTTAAACGTGCAAATCCTCCAGGTTCTAGTGCTTTTCAAACTCGGGAAATGATGCTTTGAGTTTAAATGTTTAAATGTCACTGAGAGGCGGGGAAGAAAGACAAAAGGGGAAATCAGAGACGGCAAAGTGAAGGCCAGAGCGATGAAAACACAAAGGGGAACTTGAAAGCTGAACACAGGCTGGGAGACTTAAAGAGGAGAGAGGAATGTCAATTTGGGATTTTTTTTGAGGCTGCATCGCAACTATTATGTTATATAAAAGATTAGGAATATGTCTGAATCTTTTATTTTATTTTAAATCTCTTATTTTAAGAGGGAACCCTTACCATGGAACCATTATGAAGAATTGCTTTTAAACAGTTCCACAAAGTCAAAGCACCTTCCAAAAGATTCCTAGGCTGAGAAAACTATGTGTTTAGGATCACATAAATGCACTGAAATTAGTCTGATGGTTAGACATATTTCTGTGTATAATGTAAATCAAAATTCCCCCCGACTTTAAGCAAACTTTCCACGGATGGAGCTTGTATCTTCGGGAACACAAGCTACTGCTGTGTTTATATTAAAGTTGAGCTTTGTGATATCTCTTATACCTCTTTTAATATTCTTGTTAATATTACTTTATAATATTGACATTTTGGATTTCAAACCTGAGGTCTTTACACAAAGGACGTCTGGTGGATTTATTATCATTAACAAGGCAGGGGCTGAAATATGTATTCTCAATGTACATAGGGAACATGAGACAGTGAAAGTCTGAATAACGCTCCTAGTAGCACATCCAGTCTTTCATGTGGTGAATGCTTCTCACATAATTAATGTTCCACATTAGGGGCACATTTTCAGGTCATTATTTCCTATATCTCTGTAGGTATAGTTTTCAAATTTTATTGAGATTTAATTCAAAGACAACAAAATGCACCCATTTTTAGTGCAGCGTTGATTCGTTTTCACTAATTTAAGCACCAATATAACGACCACGGTGCTCGAGATTTCCATCACCCCAAAAAGTCCCTTGTACCCTTTGTAGTCAATTATCCAAACACCCCAACCCTATGTAACTACTGACTTGATTTTAGTCACTCTAGATTAGTTTTTGCCTGTTGTAGAATTTCATATAAATGAAATCATAAAGTACCTGGGTTTTTTTTTTCCGCTTCTCTTACTTAGCAGAATGCTTTCGAGATTCATCCATTTCGTTACATGTATCAGTGGTTTGTTCTTTCTAATTTCTGAGAAACCATCTGTTGCTTAAATTTACCACAATTTAACTATTTACCTGTTGAGGGTTTTGGTTTATTTATAGTTTGAGGCTATCATAAATGAAGCTGCTATGAACATTTGTGTACAATGTATATCTGTGGACATACGTTTTCATTTATCTTCGGTAAATTCCTAGAAGTGGAATTGCTGGGTCATATGCTGAGTGTATGTTTAACTTTATTAACAAAGTGTTAAACTGTTTTCCATAGTACTTATACTGATAGCAACACTTTTGCCCCTTTCCTGTTTGTCCATTTCTCTTCCCCTCTAACCTTAAAAGACCCTAATTATAGGAATGAGATCACTAGGCAATTTAAACTAACTCCTGACCTATGCTCTCCTGAATGCACACCATGCCTAGTCTAACCTGTTGGTTCTTTTCCTAGATAAAAAGAAGTAAGACTAGCTCTTTACCCCAATAGCCCCCCCAAGCAACCCTGAAGGCAGATGACATCTGAGGAGAGAGTCAGCCAGTCTGCATGCAACGGAGAATGATGCAGAACCCAACCTCCTGCCTAAATGATTCACTGAGATTCTTCCCCCCTTTTTCCCTTTAAAAACTGTCCTGGCTGGGCAGAATCTTCAGAGTTGGTCTTTGGACATGAGTCCACCACCTCCCTAGATTGCTGGCTTTCATGATTAAAGCACCTTTCCTTTCTACCGACACTTGCCTCTCGAATTATTAGCTTTTGAGTGGCAAGCTACTGCAACTAAGTTCAGTGACAATACCATTCTGTGGTCCCACAGTTAATGTATGAGTTTCAGTTGCTTCACATCCTCATCAACACTTGATATTGTCAGTCTTTTAAATTTTTGTCATTCTAGTAGTTGTGTAGTGGAATCTGATTACAGTTTAATTTTCATTTCTATGATAGATATGTTGAGCATATTTTCATGTTCTTATTCCATTCATATATATTTTTTTGTGAATTGTCTGTTTCAGTGTTTGGTTCACTTCAAGGTAGGTGGTTAGAATTATGTTGTAAGAATTCTTCATACAGCACAGATGTAAATTCTTTGTCAGGTATATGGATGGCAAATGTTTGCTCCCAATCTGTGGCTTGTCTTTTCATTTACTATTAATGGTATTTTCAATATTGATGAGGCCAGTTATGAGTTGAATTTCATCCTCCACCCCGACGCCCACAAAAGATACCTTGAAGTTCTAACCCCAGTGCTTCAGAATGTGACCTTATTTGGACATAGAGTCTTTATAGACGTAATTAAGGTAATATGAGGTCATAAATGTGGGCTCCAATCCAATGTGTTTGCTACCCTTATAACAAGGGAAAATTTGACACAGAGAGATGCACACAGGAAGAAGGCCATGTGACCATGAAGGCAGGGATTGGGGTGATGTACCTACAAGCCAGGAAACACCAGCAGAAGCTAGGGGAGAGGCCTGGAACGAGTTTCCCTCACTGGTCTCAAAAGGAACCAATCCTGGGCTTCCCTGGTGGCGCAGTGGTTGAGAGTCTGCCTGCTAATGCGGGGGACACGGGTTCGAGCTCTGGTCTGGGAGGATCCCACATGCCGCGGAGCGACTGGGCCCGTGAGCCACAACTACTGAGCCTGTGCGTCTGGAGCCTGTGCTCCGCAGCAAGAGAGGCCTGCGCACCGCGATGAAGAGTGGCCCCCGCTTGCCACAACTAGAGAAAGCCCTCGCACAGAAACGAAGACGCAACACAGCAAAAATAAATAAATTAATAAACTCCTACCCCCAACATCTTCTTAAAAAAAAAAAAAAAGGAACCAATCCTGCCTACACCTTGATCATGGGCACCTAGCAACCAGAGCAATGAGAAAATACATTTCTGTTGTTTAAGCCATGAGGTCTGTAGTACTTTGTTATGGCAATCACAGGAAAATAATACAAAAGCAAAGTTATCATTTTTCTCTTATGCTTAGAGCTTTGAGTGAACTAGCAAGTCCTTGTCTAGCTCAACATTACTAAGATTTATTCCTAGTTTTCCTCTAGATTTATATTATTTTATATATCACACACAGGCATACTCCACACATTTTCCTTCTCACTGGGTTTCATGTTTATATTTTCTAATGCCTGAGAAAGCACTTGTTTCTTGTATAATTTATAGAATTAATCAGTTTCTGTTCACAGGGTAAATACATCAGGTGGCTCTTTGCCCATCTCTCAAGTTCAACTTAGAGTAAGTTTTATTTCCAAAGGGATAAGGGCCACTGTCCTTTTGGTTCCCTTCCTATTAAGTTGGAGATGATCATAACTAATGCTTTAATACCAATCACTGAGCGCCCAGCACAGGCACTTGACCATTTCCAGCATCCTTCTTCCACTCTGGGTAAGTGTCCTGAAAACACTGAGAAGGAGATCCTTTTTCTCCTGGATGCACAAAATAACACCAACATTTTCAGTGCACAGTCCAGCTTTCTAGCTCTCTACTTCAAGAAAGGACAGACAACCCACTGACCCATGCATCCCCACCTTGAGATATTAGTATCTTTGTTGGAAGTTATTCTTATGGCATCTCTGTCCTTCATAGTTGGGAAAACACAAGTCTTCTAAGGTCATAAAAAGGACAGAGAAAATAACTCAGTAAATGTTCTCTACAAACCCTTCTTTAGAACGGAATACCCGGTGACTGATGCATGTAATCTATTTGTTCTTCCATCACTATGTTACAAATACAGCATTGCTTTCTGAGTCTTGAACTTTTGTTGTGCATTAGAAGCAAGTCTTCAATATACCAACTCTGAAAACTTCCTCCAAGTAAATGACTTACCCTTGACTGACAGGTGTCTCCATGTCACCGTTGGTTCAGGTCTGCCGATAGCAAGACACAGCAGGGTCACACTACTCCCCTCATTCACGGTGACGTCTGAGGAGATATTCATGATCTGGGGAGGAACTGTAAGGAGACAGAGGGGAAAAGAAATATATGAGAACGATTCTTGGCACAAAAGGAGGTGTTAGCCTATAAATATTCATACAGCATGTTTTTAAAAATAAATATTATTCTCAATAATAAATTTTAGAGTTTTATGCTTGATTCGCCAAGGATGTGACCATTAACACAACATGTATAGGGCACTCATGGAAGCAGCTCTACATAATGTCTGGATGTACCAGGATGCAGGTGTGTGTGTGGGGTGCTGGGGAAACAGTAACTGAAGAGACAGGCATTACTGATGGTTGATGGAAAAGCAGAACCAAAGGGAAAATACAAAGTTTTCTAAGAGTTCCTATCGGACCCGTGTGTTCATTCCTCTTAGTGGAACCCCTGGCTTAGGCAGGAACCACACACGTAATCCCCAGCTCAGCCTTTGTTTCCAACGACTCATTCACAAAGCCTCAACCGCACTGGATTAGTTACCATTTCCTGAGCACTCCAGACTATTGAATTCTTTGACCTCACACAGGTTGTGCGGTCTGGGAATTATTTTCTTTCACATTTCTCTTCCTGGAAATCACATTTCTTTTCCTGGAAATTCTTGCTCCTTCCTTAAAATGTATCCTTTACAACTCGGTTAAATTTTCACTGACTCTCCCACTCAGCATTAATTGCTTTCTCCCCTAGACTCCACCAGCGATAGTAGCCCCGGCTACTACTGTTACGCTAAGATCACATTATACAATTTATTTGTAATGGTATCATGTCCGAGTAGTTAGGAGCAGAGCTCTGGAGCCCAGCTCCTCACCTGCTGAGTGATCTGGGCAAGGTGAATTGTCTTCATCTCTTCAGGCTTTGTTTTCCTCACCTGTGAAACAGATGATAGCAGTAGCTAAACTCATGTTATGAGGTTTCAATTAAACCATGGCTGACCAGGGCACCTGGTAGAAAGGAAGCAATCACTGGTAGCTGCTAAGATGACAGTGGTGACAAGGATGACAACAGCAATGATGTCATCTTTCAGAACAGACTGTTGTCCTCTCATGGGCCAGGTCCATATCCATTTACCTGTCAGCATCACAAAGGCTGACGTGACCCCTGGTCTTGCTGTCTACCTTGTCCTACCTCCAGGCCTGATTTTTAATTCAATTTGAAGCTGGGCATTGGAAAATACCTAGATTCCTTCTCTAATCTTACTTCTCATCGCCCTCAACCTAGTTGGGTTTCTCTCCAATTTCCACATGGTCAACTGCAACAACCTCCCACCTGGACCATCCCACCTGGTCTCTTTCCAATTTTGGATCCTCCAACCTGCCCCCTCCACGTGACCAGAGTGATCTTTTCAGGCAATAATCTCATCAAACTGTTAGCCCCGCTACTTGCTCCCTTAGCTCACCGTGCCCCCCAGGCTTCGCACAAGCCTATTTTCCCTGACCTGAGCCCTCTGCGTCTAACCCCAACCCAGCGACAAGCCTCTTCCTGGCAGCGTCCTCACTAAGGCCGCTCACTGAACACTCTGGACCCAGCTCCCCTGGGAACACGGCAGAGGCACAGCCCCTTCCAAAACTTTGCTTTTCTTCTTCTTCTTTTCATTTCCTACCTGAAAAGACACGGCTCATCTTTCAAGGGACATCAAAGGTCACCTCCCCTTTGCAGTTTTCCCTAACCTCTCCCCAAATCCTGTAAAAAGAATCTCCCACCTCCCCACCTGGGGAGGGGACTGAACGTGTTGTACTTACAGCTGATTATTTTATGCCTGTCTCTTTACCTAGAGAGTGAGCTGCTGGAGGAAAAGGATGGAATGACACCCATCTCTCTTTTCCTCAGTGTCTGGCACAAGGCTGACAAGGGTACCTGCTTAATTCCTCTTTGAAAGAAAGATCCAAAGAACAGATCGAACACATCCCAAAACTAAGGAGGGCAAAGCTTTTAACGGAGGATTTCTGATACCTAAAACTTTCTTCTCAATTTTCTTTCAGATTCTCAAAACAAAAGGAAGGGTGGACAACAGAGAGAGGAGGCTCCAAGCTTATAGTTATGCTGATTTATTCCAACTGCCAGTTTAATTATGAATTGTTAATTACCAAACAGGTAGAGTGCTAGTGGATTCCAAACTACCCTGAGTCAGTGGCAGAGGAGAATTGGGACTGATGCTTGATTCAGACAACTCTGCAGTCTGGAGTTTTATGCTGCTGAGATCTTAGAGGAAAGTCTTTTCAAGGAGAAGCCGTAAGTAACATGGAGAACACTTGCGATCTTAAGGGAATCCACATGAGCAAATAAATAAAAATTACCTGGCTTATAAATCTGCCCATTTTGGATTATTTCTGCATTAGGAATTGGCCTGAAATTTCTTTGCACATATTTTACCGAAATACACAGTGGGAAAAAATAGTGTACTTTCTAACTACACTGCATTCTCTTGAGAAAACTGTACTACTCGTTTTTCAGTATTTTCCAGCTTGTTAAAAAATTGTTCTGGGCTTAGAAATGTCAATACTTTTTCTCACTTTTTTATAAAGCAACAACTTCAGTGAACCTCCCAGAATATTCTCAGAATAATGTCTGCTTTAGCCAGATGTGTTAGGCCATCTGAAGCTCTCTTTCTCTAGACCCAAGAGTCTCTCTGTTTGTAAGGTGGACAGAGCTGCGGTGGGAGGGTTGGGGGCATAGCTGGTCAGTGGAGGAGAATTTAGGACATTGCAGCTTTGACGCCCAGGGACAGATTGCTCAATACGGCTCCCGATTCAGGGCTATCAGTTCCATGTATGTTATGTCTCATCGGATAGTTTAAAAGGTCCTGGATTAGGAGATATTTGTAAAATTCTATAGATATTTGAGGGACATCCTCATTCCCCAGGTGATTTACCCCCATTAGGAGGGAGTTTCCTGGAGGGGGATAGTGAAGGTTGATGCAAACGTTTCACCAAGCCTCAGGCAGTGAACCCCTCCATCTTCTGCAGGCCCACACTGTCCTCTGTCACTTTCCCCAAGGAGGAAAGGTAAGGACAGTGTCAAAGGTGAGGGTCGCCAGTAAGACAGGAAACACAGAGAGTGACGTGGGAGAAAGGAAAGTTCTTTCTGTTCTCAATTATGACATCATTATTAGTGTGTAATAGGTAATAATATGTATTACTTATTAACATATGACTTGATGACTTTCAACTTCCTTACGCATGCATTATCTCATGGATTCTTCACAATTGTGAGATAAACAGAACAAATATTCTCACTATTAAAAATGAAGAAACTGAGGCATGGGGAGGGTTAAGTAAACTGCCGAAAGTCACGTGGTCAGTAAAGGGCAGAATTCTTTCCATTATATTATATCGCCTCTTTGTTTAACCTCCCATCAATGCCCTAAACACGATATTTGTATTTGCATTTTCTGTCTCCTCTGCTTCGAAGGTCCTCCCTCCTGCATCTTCCCTCACGGCGGTGCCACTGGTCAGCCGGCTTCCCCAGCACAGCGCCTGCCGCTGAGTGTGGGGCGGCGCAGTCATCCTGGTTTCTCCCGCGCTGAGCTTGTCAAGGGGGGTACTCAACACTTGTAATTCATTTAAATCTGATTTGAATTTGGCAATAGCATCATGATCCTCCCCTTGTTTCTGTGATAACCTTTGAACAAAGGAGCACTTGGAAATAAATTTAAATGCTTCTACGTATTTTGACAAGAGAGCTTTGTTCAATTTCCAGACACATATCTGTGGCAAATGAGTCTATCTATCTATCTATCTATCATCTATCTACCTATCTATTATCTATCTACCTACCGATCATCTATCTATCGCTAGTGTTTATGAATATACAGATAAACATGAAACATGTACAACAATCTTACCAGAAATGCTGAAATGACTTAAAGAAAATGGCAGGACCCACAAGAGTCTAATTAAAGGAATACAAATAGCACCGTGTGTTCCCAGTCACATCTACAGACACTGGGGACCCTCCCCTGCAGGTCACGCATGCATCTGGTTATCTTCTCATTGACAGTGGTGGGCTATAATGTGTCCTAACATGGCTGGGCAGATTGATCACTGCACAACTACAAGGACTTCAGATTGTGGTCATTTTATTTTTTTTTAAGTATATTTTATTTTATTTATTTATTTATTTTATTTTTGGCTGTGTCGGGTCTTAGCTGTGACATGCGGGATCTTCGTTGTGGCATGTGGGCTCTTTTGTTGTGGCACACGGGCTTCTTTCTAGTTGTGCTGTGTGGGCTTCTTTCTAGTTGTGGTGCGCTGGCTCCAGAGTGTGGGCTCAGTAGTTACGGCACACGGGCTTAGTTGTCCCGTGGCATGTGGGATCTTAGTTCCCTGACCAGGGATCGAAACCGCGTCCCCTGCATTGGAAAGCAGATTCTTTACCACTGGACCACTAGGGAAGTCCCAGAGTGTAGTCATTTTAGATGGATGGATGGATAGGTAGATTGATCGACTGATCGATCGATAGATAGATATAGACATATAGATACACATCTATACCTATACAGATATAGATATAGACATAGATAAAATATTGTCTCTCCATACACATACAGAGAGACAGACAAACACAGTTTTATCAGATTGCAATCAGTGTCTTGAGGAAGGAAGGTCTCTTGGGGCTCGGGGTTGATATGAGGTATTTACACGTTCTCTTGACCCTCAGCATGGCCGAGGGCTCTTAAACATACCAGTGTGTCTTACCCATGGCCCTTCCTCTCCAATCTCGCTGCCACTGGCTTAGTTGAGAAGCTCATCGTCTCTTCCTCGGAATATTACAAGTCTCCTCATTTCTCTACCCACCACCATTTCATAACTCAGACCCCATATGCCCCCCACAGTTACATCTTAAATATTTTGCTTCTGCCTAACACCCTCAACCTTTGCCCCTGGCTGAGACTGTGAAGCCCAAACTTCTGCACAGGATCTACAAAACCATTCCCAGCCTGGCCATAGCCTCAGCGCCAGCCCCTCCTCTGACAAGGAGTCCCACATCTCTCTCTGGGGCTACATCGTTCTCTCTTGCCCATGCCTTTACACACCGTATTCCTTCTGCTGCAGAAACACTCCCACTAGTGTGCCCTATGAGCTGCTCACCCTTCAATACTCAACTTGAATAAGACCTCGTTTATGACGCCTTCACTCTTCCTTCTTCCACTCCCAAGGAATTCTTGTTTATGTCTTCATCATACCATTTATCTTTAAAATTGAGCTATTCCATGGACGGGATCTGCTATATTTACCCCTTTTTTAAAAAACCTTTTAATTTATTTACTTTTGGGCTGCATTGGGTTTTCGTTGCTGCACGTGGGCTTTCTCTACTTGCGGTGAGCGGGGGCCACTCTTCATTGCGGTACTTGGGCTTCTCCTTGCAGTGGCTTCTCTTGTTGTGGAGCACGGGCTCTAGGCGCATGGGCTTCAGCAGTTGTGGCATGCAGGCTCAGTAATTGTTGCTCACGGGCTCCAGAGCGCAGGCTCAGTAGTTGTGGTGCACGGCTTTAGTTGCTCCACAGCATGTGGGATCTTCCCGGACCAGGGCTCAAACCCATGTCCCTTGTGTTGGCAGGCGGATTCTTAACTACTGTGCCACCAGGGAAGTCCTGCTCTATTTATCCTTGTATTCCTATTATATAACACCAAGCCTGACATGAAGTAGCATCCTTCCCCCCAAATGTAGTGCATTTATGTGTAAGTTTTTAAAGTGTGTGTGTTGCAATCTGGCAAGTGTTCGCCACTCTAGACATTTGACATTTGCCCTTTCCTCTCCCTGAAATACTCTCCACCTAATTCTTTTCGTATTTGTTTCCTTCTGGGTTCAGTTTTAATATTATTTCCTCAGAGAAGTCTTCGTTGATGACCCCGGTCCTCTCCCACCCATCAAATTCATGTCCTCTTCTTACAGTCTCTTCTCAACCTTTAAATTGTCTTCAAGAATTCTTATATACTTTTGTGCTTTTATATACACTTGTATGATTATTTGTTTAAAGTCTCTCTGGCACTGGACTATAAGCTTTAAAAACCACTATACTCCCAGTGTACTGAACTATGCTTGGCACATAGGTGTTTAATAAAAATGTATTATATGAATAAGTGCCTATTATCAAGACTGTGTATACACGTTATTGTATACTTGTGAGAGAGCAAGCCTGAGATAGGAAAATCTTTTCTAAAGGAGAAATGTTTCTTTGTGCAAAGGTAACTGGGGACTGAACTCTGGACATACCAGCACCACCCTACACAAAGCTGATATGACAAGGTTGAAACAGTGTACGAGAGGCCGTGCACCGCAGCTTAGGTTCTAGAGTCCAGTAGACTTGTGTAACCCTGGGCAACGCTGGCTTAGCCCCTCTGAGCTCTGGTTCTTCATTTGTAGAATGAAGATGACAGAATTTATCTCTCTAAGTTGTTATAAGAATTAAGTGTAAATGTGTATAGCATGCTAGTACAGTGCCTGGAAATAAGTAAGTACGTAATAAATGGTATCTGTTATTGTTCATGTTTATATATGATTGTTAATATACATGCCATTTAAAATCTGATAAATGGCTAATCTGTGCCTAACTGCTCATTTTCTAAATCTCAATTCCTTCCATTTTAAGTCAGCACTCATAAATGACGTTTGCCTTGGATAGCTGGGACAATTCCAGAGTAAAAAGTAAATATGTGATAACTAATTGTTAATTTCTGCCTCTTAATCTGAGCTATCAAACCCAAGTGAATGCGTAGGGCAAATCGCACATGTTTATATAAAGAAATTACCTGGCTCTTCCTTACCTATTTTCTTTTAGGGGCCTCTGTTTCTGTTTCTAGAAAGAACAGGGTAAAAACTTCAGCACCATGCCCTCTTATTTCAAGGGCAGTAATTCCACCCATTGCAACTATACCCTGTCTCTGTCCAGGCACAGTGTTTGACAGTCACGTTTTAAGTGTTTTATTTAAGACTGAATGGCACAGTTAAAACAAACAGAAAAGAGAATCTTATAATTTGGAGTCATAGAGGCTTAAGTCTGAATACCATTTTTTTTCCAACTACTTTCTGTGTGATTAAGCCCTTAAGCTTCCTCTACCATAAAATGGGCGTAAAAGTATTTGCTACAAAGGGATGTGAGATTAGAGATAATGATTTTAAAGAGATTTAAATAGTTATTATTGTTGTTTTCACATTATTATTATCATTATTATCCCCAGAGAATAACAATATGTCAAGAGACCATGAGAAAACTAATATAAATATGAACTGCTTTCTACTACATTTTTAAACACTCAAGGCTTGTTTATTAAAAAAATGCAGTAAAGGGCTTCCCTGGTGGCGCAGTGGTTGAGAATCTGCCTGCTAATGCAGGGGACACGGGTTCGAGCCATGGTCTGGGAGGATCTCACATGCCACGGAGCAACTAGGCCCGTGAGCCACAACTACTGAGCCCGCGCATCTGGAGCCTGTGCTCCACAACAAGAGAGGCCACGATAGTGAGAGGCCCGGGCACCGCGATGAAGAGTGGCCCCCGCTTGCCACAACTAGAGAAAGCCCTTGCACAGAAACGAAGACCCAACACAGCAAAAATAAAGTAATTAATTAATAAACTCCTACCCCCAACATCTTCTTTAAAAAAAAAAAAAAAAAATACAGTAAAGACTTTTAAAGACTCATTGTTTTATTCTAGGATTACCTTTTGTTTTGTGTTTTAACAAGGAAGCTTATTTCATAAACTAGAGTTAAGACTAATCTGGGAATGACAGTATGCATGCTAGGCTTGGTCATGCCGTATTTTCCATACTAAGTATTATTTTATGGTGCAAAAAGCACTACACCAAATGTCAGGAGTCATAGGTTCGAATCTTGGTTTCTCCATAGCTGTGTGATCTTTTGTAAATCAGTTAACCCCTCTGGCTTTGGGGTGTGTGTGTTGTGTTTGTATGTGTATGTGTTGTGTGTGTATGTGTATTTGTGTGAGTGTGTGTGTGTATGTGTGTGTGGTGGTGATGGCGTCTGATTGTTTATTTGGTTAGTTTTGAGTGAAGAAGTTAGATTGTGAATTTTCAGGTCCCTTCTGGTCTAAATTCTGTGAGTTAATGATCTTCTAGCCACAGTGCAAGTTCAAGGGGGCTACTCCTGGGAACAAAGTGCTACCACCACCAGGAGCAACAACAAAATAGCTAGTGTTTATTTACTTGAGGCTGGTATTAAGTGCTCTATATACATTAGTTCCTTTAATCCTTAACACAACCCTAGTAAATATTCCCTGTTAAAAAGTCAACATAAGGGTAGACGTCTACATCAGTTAAATAGAATTAAGTGTCCAGAAATATATCCATACTTTTATGACCAATTAATTTTCAACAGGAAGCAAAAACAATGCAATGAAGAAAGAAAAGTCTTTTCAACAGATGGTGCTGGGGTAACTGTACATCCACAGGAAAAAGAATAAAGTTGAACCGCTACGTCACATCATATAAAAAAATTAACTCAAAATGCATCACATACCTAAATGTAAGAACTAAATCTTAGAAGAAGACAAAGGTGTGACTCTTTGTGATCTTGGATCAGGCAATGATTTCTTAGACATGACACCAAAAGCACAAGCAACAAAAGAAAAGAAAGAGATAAGCTGTACAGCATTGAAATTTTAACAACTTTTAATTCTGTGCAATTTGAAGCAAAGTTTGTGCTTCAAATGTCCCTATTGAGAAAGAAAAAATCCCCACAGAACGGGAGAACATTTTTACAAATGATATATCTGATAAGGAACTAAATCTAAAATATATGAAAACGCATGCAACTCAACAAAAAAATACAAATAACCCAATTAAAATGTGGACAAAGGGATCTGAATAGACATTTATCCAATGAAGATACAGAAATAGCCAGTATGTACATGAAAAGATGTTTAGCATCATTATTCATTAAGAAAATGCAAATCAAAACACAATGAGTTTCCGCTTCACATCCACTAGAATGGCTATAATCAAAAAGACAGATAATAACAAGAGTTAGTGAGGACGTGGAGAAATTGGAACCCTCACGCATTGCTAGTGGAATTGTAAAATGGTGCAGCCACCTTAAAAGACAGTCTGGCAGATCCTCAGAAGATTAAAGATAGAGGTATCATGTGACTCACCAATTCAACTCCTAGGTACATACTCAGGAGGAATGAAAACATGTCCACACAACTTTTACACAAATGCTCATGACAGCATTTTTCATAGTAGACAAAGATCGGACACAACCCGAACAGTCATCAACAGCCGAATGGATAAGCAAAATGTAGCGCATCCATACAATGGAATACAATTCACCTATAAAAAGAAACCAAGTACTGATGCTTTAACATGGGTGAGCCTTGAAAACATTAAGTGGAAGAAACTAAACACAAAAGGCGACATATTACATGGTTTCTACTTACATGAAATGTTCAAAAGGGGCAAATCCATAGAGACAGAAAGTATATTAGTTGCCAGAGGTGGGGAGAGGGGCAAATAGGGAGTGACCGTTAATGGGCCTGGGTTTCTTTTGGTGTGATGAAGATCCTCCAGAAGTGGACAGCATTGATTGTTCTACAACCTTGTGCATATACAAAAGCGACTGGATTGTACACTTTAAAAGGATGAATTTTCTGGTGAGTGAATTACAACCCTATAAAGATGTTGTTAAACAAACAAACAAACAAGGTTTGTCAGCTCCTGAGAGGTAGAACCAGATGTTCTTGCACTAAGGAGAGAAGGCAACCTCCCACCACATAGGGTTCTCAGAAAATATCTTCCTCATTTATTGACAGTTCCATGCATCTGCTTAACTCTCCATTTCTCATTGCTTGCCTACTGTTTCCCTTCCCTTTTCAAGACAACTAGCCGTGCCCAGCCATGTCAGTCTCTCTGCAATGCTCAAAGCACCCTGTACTCGCTCATCATTCCACACTTTTATCTATGCTGTGTCCTCTGCTCATGTGCCTTCTTCTTCCCCCCTCCTCTGTCTGTTCTACTCCTACTCATGCTGGAAAACTGAAATTGAGATATAACAGCCTCCCTCCATCACCTCTCCCCATCCTAGAGGTGAGTATGGGGAGGTGCTTCAGGGCTCCCTGTGCATAACGATGTACTTTATTCATTCTAAAACATTAGCTGAGTGCCTAACGTGTCCTAGGATTACTTTGGTGGCAGAAGAGTGGACAGACAAGTCCCTGCCTCATGTTAACTGTGGAGCTTAGTGTCTAGAGGAGACACATGTGACACTGACACATTACCACTGACACATGAATCAATGTGTGATGAAGCTGTGGGTGTGCAAGAGACCAGGGGAGCCCATGATGGGGGTCTGTCCTGGCCGGTGGGTCTGGGTGAGGGATTTGCTCTGAGCAGAGCTGGGCAGAGGGATCAGCATATGCAAAGGCTTTGCAGAGACAGGAAGCAGGGTGAGCTTGGGGGACTGTGGCTGAAGTGAAAAGAGTAAAACCATACAAGCTGAGGCTGCATAGGCAGGGGGGAAAAACTCATAGGCTCTTGGAGGAAATGCTAAGATTTTTATCTTTTTTATAAGAGAAATAGGGGGACATTAAAATGTGTGATGATGATGATGACGATGGTGATGATGATGATGGTGATGGTGAGGATGGTGAGGATGATGATGACAGTGATGATGATGGTGATGATGGTGATGATGGTGATGGTGAGGATGGTGGTGATGATGATGGTGATGATGGTGATGGTGAGGATGGTGATGATGATGATGGTGATGATGATGATGGTGATGGTGATAGTGAGGATAGTGAGGATGGTGATGATGGTGATGATGGTGATGTTGATGATGGTGATGATGGTGATGGTGAGGATGGTGAGGATGATGATGATGGTGATGATGGTGATGGTGGTGATGGTGATGGTGATGATGATGATGGTGGTGATAGTGATGATGATGGTGATGGTGATAATGATGGTGATGATGAGGATGATGGTGATGATGAGGATGATGGTGATGATGGTGATGGTGATGGGTGCTGGGGGAAGGACAGATTACACTGGGAATAGGGCAGAAGTGCGAACGGGAGAACTGGCTCGGATGTTGCCCAGCAGGAAGGTGGTGGTACCTTGGACAAGCGTGGTAGCAGGAGAGATGGGCAGAGAGGGAGAGGTGTGAGAGACATTTAGGAGTTAGAACAAGCAAAGCTTGGGGATGGACGGGATTTGTGTTAAAACACTTCTCACAGTGTTCTGTTGTCATCTATGTCTCTCTTACCCACTAGGCTGGGAAGGGGTCTTCATAATCAAGGACAGCTATTTGTTCATTTCAGCATCCTTACGGCCTCTCAATGTCTGGTATCCAATAGATGCTCAACACGTGTGCTGGATTTAACTAATAGTACAAAGAGGCTTCTAGAAAACACAAGCTCTCAGGATCCAGGAGGGCAGCCAGGGAGCTGGGACTGGGTCAACTCGCTTGAGGTCACATCCTAAGTTAAGACGCAGGACGAGTTTACACGGTTTTAGACTCTGAGTGTGAACATGGACTCCCTTTGTGCCCTGGTGTGATGCGGTTTTATGTTTTCCTGCATAAGATTAGACCTGCGGGGCTCCGAATGCTTTTCTCTTCTTGGATCTATTTCGATGCGAGGAACACAGGGAAGGAGAACAAATGGTTCTGAACTACACATGAATACACGCCGGGGACCAGGACATCACCAACCCCCCAGGCTCCACAGAGGCTGTCTGTGATGGCCATCTCCACTCTCTCTTATGGAATCTATTTATAGACACAGACACACATCTCCTATTTTTAATTTGCACAATTCAAGCAACTGACCATGATCAGAGAAACTCCGTTAAGGGTCCCTCTCCTCTGCCTGCCCTTTCTGGGGCAGGGAGACGCCTCCCTCTGGGGCCTCCTTTTGTTCCTTCCTCTCCAACTCCCCACCTCGCCCTGAGGCTTCTGCTTGCCACACATACACTCAGAAGCTCAGGGTTTAATTTACATCATACAATTTTCAAGTCAAAAAGGGGCCTTAGGGATCACCTAGTTCAACCTCCTCGTTTTGCAGCTAAGGAAACACTCACGTCCTAGTTCCAGTTCTGTCAAGTATGTGTTGTGAGGTGACGGGTGAGTCCCATGACATCTCTTCACTCGAGTCTCTCTACCACTTCAGGACCCCCAGGCCCTGGTCTCAGGCCTCTCTCCTTCTCTTCTCTCCCCCTTTACTTGGTCTCAGTTATCTTTTGTTGTGCGATCCCTCTTCTTCATGGCATGACCTTGAACAAGTCACTAAATGTCTGTAACTCCCATTTCCCAAACTGCAAAGCAAGGTGGTGATGTCAGTCACTCACAGGGGCCTTGGGAGGAATAAATGGTAAAGGAATATAAAATGCTTTAATCACAGTGCCTGTCACATGATAAATGTCAATATCACAGGCCCTTTAATTCTACTTGTAGATTTTTTTTTTTGCCAGCGACTCTCATTTTTTGAAAACTTCATAGGTGTCAGGAGGCACCATACTAATAATTTCCCACACATCACTTATTTCATCCTGTGGAAACCTTACCGGGAAGGTTTACTATTTCACATTTTAACAATCACGAAGTAAAGGCAGAGAGAGGTCAAACAAGCGGCCGAATGTCATACAGCAATGGAGGAGAAGCTGACACGCGCACCCAGTTCCCACTGACTTCCGAACCCCAGGTCTCAGCACTGCAAAGCCACATCCAGAAACAGCCCGTCTGCTGGTTCCCAAAGCCATGCGCCCGGCACCCCAGCTCAGGGCCTTCAGCTGCACACAGCATGCTGGTCATGGGGGACTCATGTCGGCTTTGGAGCAGAAGCTGCCCTCCTTTGAGTATCTGGAACAGGAGGTAATACCAACGACACTGAGCGGTGGCAGGACCAAATGAGGTGGCCCGGAGGATGTTCCAGCATCTTCCTAATCACTGGCCTCTTCTCATTTTCTGCCTCAGATTCCTGGGCCCCTCATTTTGTCCTCCTGGGTCAGAGGATGTCGGCGCAGAAGGGAGTTGGAGGAGGGACGGTCCCGCCCAGGGTTTGCCCGGCCCTGCGCTCTCAGCAGAGTCGCCGAGGCTCCAGTCTTCAGCCTCGGTTCTTCTGGACCGAAGCCCGGTCTGGGGGCTACAGCTCAGAGGAGGACGCCTGGGCTGAAGATTAGGCCACATGTGTCCACACTTAGGGATTCACGACTGCCACCTCCAGCCCTGCCATCAGCCCCTGGCCTGCCTGACGCTTTTTCTGCCCAACAACCTGTCAGCAGGTGCTCTCTGATTTTACATTTGTGTGTCCATCTTTCTCCCTGTCCCCAGTATTAGAGGTCTTTTTAAAATTTTTATTTATTTATTCCCCCCACACACACACAGTATTTTATTTTTACAAGGGATAAATAAATTGACACCAAGCATTGTAAATGGATGACTGCAACAAAAGCAACAATGATTGCAATTACCAAACACGAAACACACTCACACTACGTCATAATATTGACATTCAGTCCAGGAATCCTCCACTGTAACAGCTCCTTTACTTTGCAGTGAAAATTGATTTGTATATTTTTTGCCTCTGAGTCCTTGTGGGATTTTTTTTTTTTTATTATTCAAACAGAAAATCACAAAAATTATAATCATCCTCATCAGTTCACTCAGTCCCATGTAATTATTTTTTTAATCTGGATCTTTTGTTAGCACTTTTATAAATTCATCAGTTTTCCATTCAAGAGGTCTTATCTTGAATGGGGAGGGGGTGGGAGAAATGGGCTTCTTCTATGACCTTCTTCAGAGTTTGTCCAGTAATCCGCCCAGTACCCAGTCTCCCGGGTCTGGAGCTTTGGAAGGCCCGGCAGCAGGGGCAGATCCCCAGCCCTCTGAGCCCTCCCTGGCCTGCTCCATCCCCACCTGGCACCTGTGACTCAGGAGTGTTGATGGGCTCACGCCCTGCTCTGCGCCACCCACTCCCCAATGAACAGGGTGCGCTGTGTGTCCCTACAGTGCTCTACCCACCTGCACAGCAACCTCGGAGCCTGGGTGGGACCTCACCTGAGCTGCTGCCCCTTCCCACACAGCCTCACCCCCAGACTGTCCATCAGGAATCCGTATGGATTCTCCCCAGGCACTCCCCTGCCCGTCGACTGGACAACCCTCTCCTCTTCTCGACCTGCTCTGTGATGCCATTAGTAGGCCGTTACCCCTCAGCCCTGTGCTGCAGACGTAGTCGTCTGTGTCCAGCTCTGAGATAGAACTGAAGAAGAAATTTGCTGGTATCAGACACAGAAACCCTGCATCTTCGGAGGAAAGGGGGACTTGGAAAATCTTGAAGAAACAGGTCCTTGCCCATAACAATGCCCACGGCTGGATGCTGCCGTAGGAAGAAAGAGGGCAGGGTTTCTCTCTCCCATACAGTAACTGTAGGGAAAGGGCAGCCTCTTCCTCTCCATGACCCCTGCTTCAGTATTTTGTAATGTGCAGATGATAAAACTTTCCTAACAAAGGATCTAGTTATGAATAAATGAGATCATAAAAGTAAGTATACTTTAAAAACTGCTATGTACTTTTTTTTTTTTTTTTTTGCGGTATGCGGGCCTCTCACTGTTGTGGCCTCTCCCATTGCGGAGCACAGGCTCCAGACGCGCAGATTCAGCGGCCGTGGCTCACGGGCCCAGCCGCTCTGCGGCATGTGGGATCTTCCTGGACCAGGGCACGAACCCGTGTCCCCTGCATCGGCAGGCGGATTCTCAACCACTGCGCCACCAGGGAAGCCCAATGGCATGCACTTCTAATTCGGTATTCCCATGAAAGAAGAGAAAAGCCATGCTCTTGGTTCTCTGGGATTCCACTGGTTCTAAATTCGATGAGTTTTTACTCCGTCCGCTGCAGAGCAGGGGCTGGCCTCAGCATTCATAGTACTTTGATCCCTAGCACATAGAAGGCACAACATGGAAGCTTTCCTTAGTCCAAATATAAGCTTATATACCCCTTTTCAAAAATTCACTACTAGATCCACAAAAGACAAGATTTCTAATGTGAAAGAGCATGCTTGATTTCTAAGTGTGAGGAAGTCCACCAGCAGGGCCCCAATATAATTCTTCATGAGTATTTCTGCAAATCTTTAAAATCTCTCTCAATTCCAACAAATCTGGAGAGTCTGGAAATAAGGATGCTTTGCTTTCATGTTTTCATACACCGGGGAAGGGGGAGGGGTCCATGACTGAACATCGCTGATAAAAACATGATAACTGAGTCTCATTAGAGCCAAAGACAAGTCTCATATTTTAGCATTTTTATTAAAGCTTTTTAAATTACTGAGTGTCTGGTATACTCAATACTGGCTTAAGTGATTTATATTAGTCTATCCCTAGATACTACATCTAATAAATAACCTGGCAATCTCCTAACCCATAAATATCCCTGGCCTCAGCAAAAAGCAATTAAAGCATGTTAGGAAAGAAACAAAAGAACGTGGCTTCCCAGTACTCCAGACTTCAGTGCCACTGGACGCTCCCGGTGGAATAATTCATGCCATTTGAGGGGGTCACATCTCCTGTGCTCACCACTCACCCACCAGAAATTTACATTCCTGCTGTCTTCAAACAAAACACATCCCAAACTCTCTTAAAATGTTTAAAATGTCATAATGATGCAGGTGTTTTAACATGAAAATAGTATTCCCAGCAACAAGTGTTCTACAATATTTTAGACAGTTTAGGCTGAAAATATTGTGCAAAACCTTTTGGGAAAGCAGTTGTGACAAAAATGTTGAAAATGCATTAAGTATTAGAGGCTCCGGTGTCACTAGCCCAGAAAATATTTCAGGTTAATAAGCTTCAACCAGCATACCAGTAAAAAGTCATGGATATTTACAACAGTGGCTTCAAGTTCAGTACTTTTAGCAGTAAGAGGAGGCCTCTTTTTCTGAAAACAAAACAAAACAAAACAAAACGCCTCTTCTCTGGCCTTCCCTAAACCTCCAGGGGTGTATGAAGGAGAAAAATCTGGGTCCTTACTTTCTACTTATATCAATGACTATGCTCTGCATTGCATTCAACACAACGGCACCCGGGTAGGAGAGAAAACAGTCACACCCAGACACTTCTTATACTCAGGGATGCTTATAGGAAAAATTGTCTTGAATAGTAAAGGATGGCCCCAGTCCAGGTTTTACAGGGATTCTCCAAATTACAATCCCAGTGAGTCCATGGCCTACTCAACATAAACTTCAGAATCTTGCAGGCTTCAAGTCAGCTTAATTTGATGTGTCTTCTAATAATGTTTTCCATGATTTTATTAAACATTGTCTATTTTTATGTCCCTCACTTCCCAGATAATGGTCACAAAGGGATTGTTGGGAGAGGGGAGCAATTGCCTTCTATAATTTCAAGGAGCCTAGTAACACCCTACTTACATGTCTTCTCTCTCCAGGCACATCAAGGAGGGATACAGATGTCAGAAGATCTAAGTAACATGGTGAGGGAGGTGATGGAGAAGATATATTTTTGCATCAAGAATATTTACATTTATTTCACAATCCTTGTAAGCAAGAGATATGTTACCACCAGATGCTCAGAGCTCCACAGGATTCTGCAAGCTACCTAGTATCCCATTTCCAAGCTATTTAATGCCATCTTCTGAAATGTTACTACATTGACATAGTCGAAACAACAACCTACTTTGAAACACAGATAATGGTGGGTCCCATCTTTACTCTCAGGCCCCACTAGCTTACCGGCTCCTCTAATTCATCTGTACTTTGTTTATCCATCCAGCGTTTACTTGTGCAAGACAAGCAAACGAGAACAGATCTTATCATCACCCTTTTCCTAAGACAAAAAGTAGCAGAGTATAGACACTGTTGTCCACATTTATTAAAATATCCCTCATACATTTTCGGAGATGTGTCGTATTCCTTCGTATTCTCACATATTATAGTTTATTGAGCTAGTGTCCTATTCACAATTATGTGGCTTAAAATCGATTTCAATCTGCTATTACAATGTCACTCGTACTTTGTGTGTGTGTGTGTGTGTGTGTGTGTGTGTGTGTGTTAGGCTTGTGAATGTGTCTGTATGGGACAGAGCTCCAGGAACAGGTGATGGTTTAAAGTGTAAATGCACCTGTCATTTTGATGGTTACTGACAGATTTCTTATGAGGCTACCTGTCTCCCCAACAGTCTTGTCAGCAGCAACTAAGCTTCTGGATTTCTGCCAGTACGATAAGGGAGAGATGGCATCTCTGTGTGGTTTGACTGCATCCTTTCACATATGTTAGGATGGTGTGCACCGTTTTCTGTGGACTTTCTCTCCACGCCCTTTGCCTGGGCTGGTTGGGCTTCCCAGGGTCCTCTGTAATAAATCATCTTTCTATGTCCATCAACTAGAGTTAATTCACTGCAGTAGTTAGAGCTTGGCCTCTGAAGACAGAGGGCCTGGCCTGCTTCCTGGTGCTACCATTTCCTGGCTGTGTGACCTTAGGGGGTTTATCAACTCATTTGCGCCTCACTTTTTTATCTATAAAATAGGGACACAATGAGTACCTAAAAGGCAGGAGTGTCGTAAGGTTTGGATGAGGCAGTGTGTGTCAAGTGCTCAGGACAGTGCCGGCTGGGTAGTCAGGCCCTCCTGGTCCCGTTACTGCTCATTTCACGCCTCCCAAAGGTGTTCCCTGCTCTCATGGCCTGGGGCACAGTGGTCTAGGTCATCACTGAAGGAATTGGCTGGGTGGTCCTACCTGCCACGTCACAGGGAGGGAGAGGTTTGACTGGGGACCAGAGGCACATCCTAAGAGTCAGGCTGATGATCAGTCTCTGTAAACAAACACATCTGTGGACTGGCACCTCTATAAAGCTGCGTGCCCAAGAGAAACGCCGCTTTAGGTATATGTCACCAGAGAAATGTCAGGCTTGGGGGCACAGGGAGATGAGGAGGGAAGAAGCACCCCTGCACATGCTCAGTGGGGCAGTGGGACCCTCACTTGAGCTCAAATGGATAAAATACCTCCTTTCCTCTTTGGAAAATGCAAGAGAAGAAATGCTAAAATGCATCTAGGGGAGATGTGATCGTTAAGGGCAGAAAAGGGCAGGGTGGGGATGGCAACATTGATCTGGACACACAGGTGTCTACTGCACCCCAAACTATCCATCTGTCTATCAGATAAGACGGGGTGGGGCGGTGAGTCAGAGAGTAAGTGGCCGGTAGGCATCTTACAGAAAGGAAATATGAGGAATCCAAGGCCTTGCTTTTAGATGTGTTAGGGTGGTACACAGAGAAGACGGCTATGGCCGGAGATTCTTAGCAATGGCAGAGGCAAGGAATTTTGCAAAGTGAACAGCTAGGTTCCCAATCCAATAGAGACAGCATGTTACTTCTGGAGAAAATAAAAATCTCCTTCTAAGCATAATGACATAGCCTTCATCATATTTATTCCCTCAGGGAAAAAGTCAGTGTAATACTATGCCATCCTTTTTACTGGAATTTTTTGTTAATCCCTAAATTAGATCTCTCCTAATTTTTTTGAATTGGGAAGTTAAAACCCCTATGGAGAGAGCTTTCTGACACGGCCATCACCCCTAAAGAGGACCCCGTGTTTAGACACTGAGCGCAGACCTTGCCCAGCAATATGTTTTGATGGAAGGAGGAGGGAGATGCAAAGGAGCTCTCAAACGACAGATGATTAACTTCCAATGGATTTCATTTCTCCTAAGGGTGTAAAAATGAAAGCTTAGACCCGGAACCTGCTGGGGTACTTCTCAAGGTGATAAAAACTCATTACAGTTAGAGCCTATACTACTAAATATGCCAGAAGCAGAAACACAAGAGCATTTGGGAGGATTCAGAGCAAAGAGAGTCAAGCTTATAAATGGCCACGTGCATTGACAGAGACTCACAAAGGTTATCCTGCTTCCTCCCTCCAACTCTGACCAAGATGATCCACCTGCCAGGCTGGCTGGGGTGGGTACAGGAGCTGGGGGCTGGGCCACAGGGTAAGTGAAGTATGTGGGTGTGGAAGATTGGAAGATGGACAGCAGGCTTGAGAGGAAATAGGACAAAAGGAAAGTGGGTATTTTGAAGAATTGGTCCTAGCTTAAAAACAGGTGCAGAATTCCTACCCCCAACACACACACACGCACACACACACACACCTGCTCTAAAAACAAAGGAGACTGGAGTGGGCTCCAGGGTGTACCTCAAAGGGCATGCTTCGGGCAGAGGTCCAGACACACACACACACAAAGTCATTTACATTCATTTGCTCATTTTACCCCTGAATTCAGTGCCATTTCAAAGCTAGATAAGGCAACAAACAAGTACTCATAATCATGTATCAAGCAGCAATATTTCCACAGTGGTTAAGTGTGGAGCCAGGCAAAGAACAGACTCTCCCTATCCAACTCGCTTAAAATATTTTTTAAAAGTCAAGATATCCTGAAATTGAGCAGGACCCTGGGGGGCTCCTGGGCACAAAAGTCTCTGTGGGGCTTCCCTGGTGGCGCAGTGGTTGACAACCTGCCTGCCAATGCAGGGTACACAGGTTCGAGCCCTGGTCTGGGAAGATCCCACATGCCTTGGAGCAACTGGGCCCATGAGCCACAACTACTGAGCCTGTGCATCTGGAGCCTGTGCCCCGAAACAAGAGAGGCCACGACAGTGAAAGGCCCGCGCAGCGCGATGAAGAGTGGCCCCCCGCTTGCCGCAACTAGAGAAAGCCCTGGCACAGAAACAAAGACCCAACACAGCCAAAAATAAATAAATTAGTTTTTTAAAAAAAGCCTTTCAGTGTCCCAAGTTTCTTGTTTGTAAGAAATAGGCTTCATACAGCCTCCACGACCTTCCCTGAGCTGCAATGGGCAGGTTCAAACAGTTACTAATCAGGAGAAGGGAGGGGCTGCAGAGACAAGGGAGGAATGCTCAAAGGAAACAATAGTGCAGCCTTGGGGCAGGTCCTGGTGCCCCCTCAGGGGACAAACATCACAATGTGTTTGAGCTGTTTTGCAGATACTGAAACTCCCACCAGGTGGAAGAAGTTAACTGTCTGCTGCCCACAGGCACCTAGGCCCCAGACCAGTTAGAACCAGGTTGATGATGCCGACTCCCACTTACCTCCCCAGCAACCAGTCAGAAGAATGTCCACCAGCTGATCACACACTCCTGTTTGAACCATCACTATAAAACTCCTCACTACCCACTCCAGGCCGGGACACACAGTTTTGAGGGCATTAGCCCGCTGTGGCCCCCTTTGCCTGTCAAGGCAATAAAGCTGTTCTTTTCTACTTCACCCAAAACTCTGTCTCCTAGATTCAATTTGGTGTCGGGGTACAGAGGCTGGACTCAGCATCAATCTCAAGGGATCTCCTGGTTTAAGAGGAACACCTAACTCCCAGAGGACAAAGTAAAGTATTTAAAGGCTTGAATTCTGTTAAATTAAAAGCTAAAATCAGTCAGCAAGGTTTTAGTTTTATCCCTTATCTGTTTTCCAAAATATGTCTTTAGCCATGTCAACTTCTTCTTTTGTTTTCTCTCTCCTCCCTCAGCCCTCTGTCCTCATAAGATGTCTAAATGGAATAAAGACATGTTATTAAATACACCTAGATTGTATACAGAGGATGGTATCAGCCCTCTCCCCCCATGAACTTGATAATAACTCCCATACACAACAGGTGAGCTCATATAAAAACAAGCTCATATTACATACACAGAATGGCTCCCCGGGCAGAATGAGATCTGAAACTGATCTATGATGCTAGCACCTCTAAATCTGCATGCAAACAGAATGAGTCTGAGAGAAGGGCTGTGTCAGTTTCACCCATTGCTGCCCAAGGGAAGGGAGAGCCCTGACTGGTAGAATCCACCTGTGTGGTTTCTGCAGCAGAAATAGTTTCTGTAAATCGTGTGGATTATGCCAGAATAACCGGATGCTATTAAACATTTGAACAGGGCAATTATGTCCCATCTACATGATTCTGTCACCTTCTAAGTTAAATGTAGTTTCCCATTTAGACTTTGTATAAGAAAAAGGGCTAATGGAGAGATTCCTTGGGCTAGACTAGGCTGTAGGCTTGGCTCATTTGCAAATCAATAAAGTGCTTTTGAGTGCCTGACTGTGAGCCTCCCTCAGAGGCGGGGCCCTTCTCAGCGCCCTACAGAACAAAGTTCCGAGCCTTGGGAACCAAGGGGCACGCAGGGCTACCTAAGAAGCTGCTCTGTCCCATGCGGCTGGTCAGATCTTGATTTGTCAAGGTTCCCTCTGAGCCTGGGCCCGCTGACCTGTCCTCTCCGGGCAGTGAGGCATCCTCGTTTCCATTCCTGGAGGGCTGGGAAAGCACAGCGGGCAGGGACCCTCCCAGTGTCCAACTCAGCAGGTCTCACCAGTTCTTTCGGAATTAGATATCCCTCCTAAACGTGGAGATCCCTTGAGATCTCTTGAGTTTTTAAATATTTTAATACTTAATAGTGTTTTCATTGCTAACAAGCCCCCAGGTGACGCGGATGCCAAGGTTCTGGAGACTGCATTTTGGAGACCCACGACGCCCCCTTCTTAAAATTGGTTGGAGAGAGCCTGAGACCATTCCCCCATTCACATGAGAGATTCTGCCACTTTGGGAGGAAATGGAAACGTTCCTC
This sequence comes from Aethalodelphis obliquidens, assembly GCF_003676395.1. NCBI lineage: Eukaryota > Metazoa > Chordata > Mammalia > Artiodactyla > Delphinidae > Aethalodelphis > Aethalodelphis obliquidens. The sequence continues at coordinate 1,920,118 of NW_020838026.1, read as the reverse complement.
CTTTATGAAGTTGAACCCTGTCTCACTCTCCAATATCCCCTGTATTTATCTGCAAGTCCGTTCCTAGCTAATAGCAACTGCAATCGCTTGACATTTCGTTCACAAAACAAGGAAGAGGTTTATTTTTAAAAGCACCCTAAATACAATAAACAGTGCTGTCACCCAACCCAGGTGTTTAATTCTCTGAGAGATCTGAAGATAGATTCAGCATTCCCAAATGTATGGATACAGCTCTTGTTCCTTGTGTCTAGAACATATTTATCTACTTTTTCTCCACTTACAGAACTCCTACTCATCCTATAAAACCTTTTTTTAAGGTAGCACTTCCACTCTAAAGCCTTCCTGGACCCTCTTTAACCAAAATGAATTAAACCCGCCATTCTCCTTCCCCACCTGTGCCTTCTTCTGTTGATGCACGTCACACAATGAATTGGATGTACGGTCCTCACTTATGTGGCATTCCTGATAAATGGGAAGCTTCTGCTTGCCCCCTCTAATGGATGGTAACCACTCAAGGGCAATTTTTTATCACCCCTAGTTCCAAACACAGCAACCTCACTTAACAGACACAATAATTGTTGATCTGAACTGAATGGTGGACACAGAATCAAGCAGAAAATAAAGCTGGCGACTTAACAGGCTTGGCTATTTGCCTGTCCAAAAGACATCCACTTATTCCTGAGTCACTGTGGACCAAAGATTAGAAGAAGTGGAAAGAGTGCACTAAGCGGATGAACTGACAAGTGACACCCACAGGGAAGAACGTGATAGATTCGCCAGCAAAAAGAGCTCAAAACGTGGGGCTGCTGAGGGCACATCCAGGTGGCATCTCTGGGAGGTAAAGAAATACAATCAACTGCTGTTGAAAATATGATGATAAGTAAGCAAGATATGGTTAACTCATAAGGAAGACATTCTATTTCAAGACAAAGATGCTTATAATACACTTTTAACAAAATACATAAAAATAGTTTACAATGTAGGAAGTGTTACTGTTCTGCAAGGAAGCTTCGGTTGTCTAGAAGATTCGCTCATCTGGAGCATCTCATTATCTGACGATGCAGCATGAATAACGCACTCCTATACATTTTCCCGGGATCCGCCATATTCTCCCCTTCCCAAACTGTCTTCTGATGATCTACCGCCACAGATGAAAGTGCCTGGGGCGGAACTGGGTCTCCTGTGTTTGGTTCAAACGCAGAACGAGAAGAGGAAAGGTGTTACTTTGGAAAGAGCACCTCTTCTCCCTCACATCCTCTCCCCAGGTTCCTCGCTCCTCTGCACCTTTGGTGGAGCGCCCAGGACAATGGACAACTGGCCTTGTGGAAGGCAGGCCTGCCAGGGAGCTTTGTGGGAATGTCCTGCCCCGTGTATCTTCCTGGGGCCTGTGGATGTTAGTGCAGAGGAGAGCACACTGGGACCTGAAATTCATGTATCAAACTAGAGGATGAAACTGCCCTCCTTCCCAGCTGACTGACACGTATCAGCCAAGTTCTGCTTTCCTTGGTTCCAAGTCCGACGGCTGTTCCACAGTCATCCCACTGTGTTTGTAAAGTGTGTCTGGTTTCAATTTGGGCAAAACTCTAGGCCAAAGCTACAAAACCTTTATTGGGTCTTGCTTCATCTCAAAGGCATCAGATCCCAGCTTGAACCTGGTATTTATTCTTCAATACTGGGTCAAATCAAAGATGCTCAGGGACAGAACGAGTGCCGGGGCCGAGAGCAAATAAACCATGTCCAGCCAGTTTTTGCCAAAGGCGTCGGAAGCCAGCTCACCCCTGAGAACCTCGGATGCATCCAGAAAGGACGGGGGCAGGGGCCGCTCACGAAGTGCTGACCTGGCCGTGCTGTGCCGAGGACAAGGCCCACCAGGTCCATCCTCAAGGGACTGAGGACCTCAGCCTCAGGGCCCTTCGCCACCTGCCAGGCCTGAGTTTTCAACCTGAGCTTTGTGATTCACTGCAAGTCCCAACACTCTGAGCCCTAGCTGAGGAGTTTGGTAAAAAGAACACTGACATCTCTTTCCACGCGCTTATATTACTAAGTCATGGAGTTTATCTCTGATTGCAAATGATTTTCACTAAAACTAAATACAAACTAAAAAGGGGAGGAGGCATGGGCGAAAGTATTCTTTTTTTTGCCTCAAACGCTACAGCTAAGACACCCCTAAGGGTATTTCTATCTGTTTGGGAGTTTTCTGTGAACTACTTGAGATGCACCTGGTGAGAACATTATTCCTAACAGAGACCCTTCAGGGGCACACTCTGGTGAGTCCATAAATGCCTACTGATCCATGGCAAAATGGTAGGATCATTGATTCATTTATACCAGCAAGACCCCTGTGAGAGGCCAGAGATGGACCCTAAGGAAACACCGTGTTTGATAAATCAGCTAACCCTTGAGAGAAAAGACGTAATTTGTTGATTAGGGGGAACCAGCAAATTTAAATTAATTTAGATTTATCTTGAGAAGTGCTTTGATTTCTAGAAAGGCTTGTACAAGTCTCATGGTTGACAAACCCACAAGCCTGAAGAAGGGAGAGGAAGGTACAGAAACTTCCAAAGGGAAGACAGGGGACAGCCAGAGAACCTCCTCAACCATCTGGTCCTTGTTCTGAATCCTGGGCCCCTGTACGCATCAGTCTGAACAAATAATAGTGTCTATGATCTTCTTAACGTCAGTTCTATATCTGTCGCATGTAAGGCTGCATACCAGCTGTTGTCATGTGAGATCAACAGAAGACAGTCTCTTTCCAAAGAGAATATAAAGAACTTTAAAGGACTATATAAAAACATCCCTCATTCCAATAAAAAATACAGTTATCAATAATAAAGGATCAGAACATATTCATTCTAAAATGGGCTTAAGATTTTTTACAAGGAACACGGATCGCTCTTGATTTTTCTCCTGGGATTATAGCCCTACTCAATGTTCTTCCAAAGCACTGAGGACTATTTGGGCCTTTGCTTTGATTTATGGAATCATGAAATTTTAGAGCTAAAAGAGACTTTACAAATCTCCTAGGGATCCAATCTCCCATCCCACAAATGAGGACCCTGGGGTCCAGGATGGGGATGCGGGCCTGTCTTCGCCCGTCTGAGCTGCTGTAACGAAACACTGCAGACGAGCTGGCTTGCAAGTAACAGCAATGTGTCTCTCCCGGTCCAGAGGCTTTAGTGTGAGCCTGGGATGCCAGAGTGGTGGGGTCAGGGCCCTCATCCAGCGTGTAGGCTGCTTGCCGTGTGTCCTCACGTGGCAGAAGGGGCGAGGGGGCTCTCTGGGGTCTCCTTTATAGGATCACTCATCCCACTCAGGAGGGCTCGGCCTTCAGCACTGACCCACTTATCAGAGCCTCACTCACTAAGAGCGTCTCCTTTGGGGCTCAAAAGTTCAACATGCGGAAATTTGGGGGGGACACGCATTCAGACCACAACTTTGCCCAAGGTCACACAAACAGGAGAGCGCGTGGAATTTTGTGTCATTCAACACTTCTGGCAGCTGAATGGAAACTGCCTAGGATATGGAGACAGATCAAAACCCACAAATGTCACCTCTCCACCACCACCGAGACAAAGCGAGGAGGCCCGCCCTCTCTCCTCCCACCATCCCACCCTCCGCTGGCCCACAGCCCACGGTAAGCCTTGTGATGCTATCTCCACGCACCCATCTCCTTCCAGAGCTGCTCCCCATGTGAGCCTTCCCTGCACAAAGCACGGCAGGCAAGAGGTGTGATGTGTGCTGGGCCCAGACACCCCCGGGTGGACGTCAGACTCCACTTTGTCCTCTGGACTGAACTCCCCTCAACCTGGAATGTTACCCACTGGAAAGAAACCCCAGGAGGAGGGGAGGTCTGACTCCTTCTCACAAGTATGTAGTGAAACTGATGAGGCCCCTGTGAGCTCCTGGCTGAGAATGAGCTCCTCATTTTATTGGTGAAATTAATTTTATGGAAAAGGATATTCCAAACAAAAGCCTATTCTTACCCTTCTGGAATGGCTGTCTATGAAAAGAATGGGGACTAAATAACGATACAATAAATAACACCATTCTTACCCTTTTTATTGTCTTTACAGCGGTTGTTATTAAATACGATGCTCAGGGAAAGTGCCAGGTGAGATCTGAGAGAGCGAGAAGCCAGTTTAGATTCTGCCCAGAGGCCACTGGGCAGCGGTGGATTCCAGGGTCTTCTTCCCTCAATTGTGGAGACAGAAGAAGCATTGTGTCCCTCGGAAATAAGCCCGACGGGCACCCATACGAACTAAGCCAAGCAAACTCAGGAGTCGAGGACGCCTGGTTTTCCTTCTTCCCCTATTAACTCTGCAGGCAGAGAGAGAGAAAAGACCCCCTAGTTCCCTGTGAAGAGTCATCCCTGGTCAGAGGCTGTTTTCTCTGGCTGCCAAGCCCCCTGCTCTGAGGAATCGCCAGAGCTTGACAGCCCCTGGGCACTTCATGTGTCTTTTGGTAGCTGAGCAATGCCTATTTCAACCCATACCCTTTGTCAAAAATCTGACTCAGATAGCAGCTCTTCAAGAAAACCTTTCTCGTTAACCTCACCTGACTCAGGGCTCTCCTTAAAGTGTGTCTTTAATCAACAAATACGGAGAACCCTCCTACATTCCAGCCCTGAGCCAGGCACTGAGGTAGCAAAGACACACAAGACCCAATCCCTGCACCGCGTTATTCCTGAGAGAGTGATGTGACGAGCGTCCGATGTGATACACGGGTGTGATGTGTACCCGGCGAGTCCACAAAGATTTCACGAAGAAGATGACAGCATGGCTTTCTGGGAGGTATCTATAGATAACTAGGTTCAATTCATTACTTTAAACTATCCACTCTTATTTCTCTTCTGAATAGTTATGTTGGTCTTCCAATTAGGTGGAACTAAAGGAAAACACACACACGGAGTATCTTCTCGTCCCACTATGTGCTGGGCGTGCAGCAGAGAATGGGGTTCTCTTACCTGCCTGGCTCCCTTGCTCTGATACGTTTTGCTTTGACTTGACTTTTTCTCCTCCATCCCACATGTGCAAACTCTCCTCACCTTTTCACACCCAACTTAAATTCCTCTCTTGTCCATTAAAACTTTTGTGATGATTCTGTCCCATATTTATGTCTCATTTATCCTATTATTATTTTTTCAGTGACTATTAAGCCAGTGACATCGACAATAAGAACAACATGAAACTGACCTCTGCAAGAGATAAGTATGCTTATAGGAATCATCCTGTTTAATTTTCCTAATACCTCTTTTTGGTTATTAGGAAACCTCCTTTACAGGTTAATACATGCAGAGCAGCTAAGAACAGACAGAAAGCCAGCCATAAGCAAGGGCTCGAAATCACACAGAAGAGGTGCAGCCGGGAGCTGAAGTCCTGTCTTTAGATTCCTAATCCATTTTCCCACCATCCTGGCTGACCACTGTTGAATTGCTGAGTGTCCCATCTCTTCAACCAGAGCCTTGATTTCGGTGTGGCTGATACAGATAAGGATAATCTTTTGGACTCTTGATGTTATCCCGCTCAGGCACCTCCATCTCCCACCACAAAGCCCAACTCACGGTTTATCACAAGTACAAGCTCCATTAATCCTTCCAACTGTTTGAGAATCACCAATTAAGTTTCAATCAGTGATTCATACGACAATGATTTCCATGTATTTATTTTAGGAGATGGGAGAGAGAAAGATGAGAGCTAAAATAATATGAGAAAGGAGGAGAGAGAAAAAGGGACACAGAGGAAAGAAGGGATGGGGAAAGAGAAGCAGGAGGGAGACAGCAGACAGGGGGAGAAGGACAAACAAGAGGGAGGAGAGAGAAGCAGCACGGTCTCCCAAATCCATCTCAGGCCCTTAAAGGAAGCAGGTCTGCAGAAAACCAAGACAAGTGCTACAAGGTTACGGGTAATAACAGATGTTTCTGTGGGGCAAAAGGAAAAAGGAGGGGTTGAGGATGAAAGAAGTCAGGAGGGAGATGGAAAAGTTTTCAGGGTCACAGGATACATTTATCAGAAGCTTTTAAAGAAGTGTTTAAGAGCAGCTAAGCTGTTGCTATGGAAATAGGTAAAAGCTAATCGGTTATCTGCAACCTCTGGATGCCACCAGCTCGCCGCTGGGGGGCATTCTTCATTTTATGATTATTTCTTTTTCTTTTCTCTCCCTCTATTATTTTTCCCCCTGTCTGAACACATCACTGGAATTATGAGAAACAAATTAATAAAAGCTGAAGAAAAGGGAATTTGACTCCCTCAGAGATTATATTAACACACGAGGGAAACTTCACCCCATGTGTCCACTCGTAAAGAGAGAGGTTATTTCCAGAAGATAAGACGGGGGAAAACAACAGTATATGAACACCTGGAGGGATAAACGTCCTGCTCCTCCTAGAGCCACTCACGTCCTTGGCCGCATCTCTTGAGTCTGTGCCACAGAAGGCAGCGTATGCCTCCCGGTTTACACCCAGACTGTGACCCTTGACTGCAGCCGTTTAAGAGGCTTTGAAGCTTCAGGAAAGAATCGGCAGAAGCCATTTTACAAGCATCCTTCATTTCACATAAAAGCTGTGATTTAGCTATGGGCTAACTCTGAAGCCAATTTATGTAAAGCCAGCGTCATTTCCCACAATATGCGTGTCTGAAATACAGGTTTTAATCAACAGATGCTTTAAATGTGCATATTTGTGGGAAGTGCCAACGATGCTAACATTCCCGTTATTATCCCACGACCTTCCCGCCCATGCAGTCTTCCCTCCTCACCATTTCCTGGGTAACAGAAATTTCTGCCGTGATTTGGGGTCAGTACCTGTGACTCCACACAGACAACATGCAGAACTTGGTTATCTTTTTTCCATTTACCTATAAAGTGATGGTCTCACAGTTATATCAAATTCTTAGTGATTATCAAAACTCACAATGTAATACCTCTTTCCACCCACCCCAATACCTGATCATTCATGTGTACCCCTGCCACCTAGAAGTCCATTTAGTCTCCTCCTCACGTCTTCATTCCAACAGCCAATAGGCCACTGCATCCGGCAATACTCATTGTCTAAAATGACTTGTATTTCTTCATTCTTTTTCATCTCCATGACCATGATCTTTTTTTATTGTTTTCAATTTATTTTATTGAAGGATAGTTGATTTACAATGTTGTGTTAATTTTTACTCTACAGCAAAGTGATTCAGTTATACATATATATACATTCTTTTTCATATTCTTTTCCATTTGGTTTATGACAGGATACTGAATATCCTAACCCTAACGCTATGCTATACAGTAGGACCTTGTTGTTCATCCATTCTGTATATCATAGTTGGCCTCTGCTAATCCCAAACTCCCAGTCCTTCCCTCCCCTACTCCCCCACCTTGGCAGCCACAATTCTGTTCTCTCTGTCTGTGAGTTTGTTTCTGTTTCGTAGATAAGTTCATTTGGGTCATATTTTAGATTCCACATATAAGTGATACTATATGGTATCTGTCTTTCTCTGACTGACTAACTTCACTTAGTATGATAATCTCCAGATCTATCCATGTTGCTGCAAATGACATTATTTCATTCTTTTTCATGGCTGTGTAGTATTCCATGGCGTATATAGGTACCACATCTTCTTTATCCATCCATCTGTCCATGACAATGATCTAATTGGGGCTCTTATCCCTTCTTATTTGACCTTCCCCAACTACCTCCTAACTGCTTTGCCTGCCTGCCTCAGGGCCTCACTTCCATCCTCCACTTTGCTGAGGAAGCTATGTTTCTAAGATGCAAATCTGACCACCTGGCTCTGCTTCCTAAAATCCTTCATAGGTTCCCCATGGCCCCCATGAACTCCTTGGGATGGTGAGACCCTAGCCCCTGCCATCTCTACAAACTTAGCAGATGCTCTACTCCTGCATGTGCCCTGGGTTCCAAGTCTGTGTGTCATCCTCACTAGATATATGTTCCCTGATGGTAAGAGCTGTAGCCTGTTCATCTGGGTCTCCCCAGGACCTGGGTCAGTGCCTGAAAAAACAGGCTCTCCCTAAATGCTTGTTGACTGCTGGTGGGGGGGATTCATTACCTCACTGCCTAATGGAAGCCATCGTATAGCTCGTGTTCCAATCCACTGTGAAAATTATTCAAGGCATCACGGTAAAATGAATGCATGCCTTTCTTAATCAGTTCTGTGAATTTAAATTCTGAATCATGAGCTCACTTAGAAAGAGACATAACCACTAAACACCCCATGTGACTCAATGGCCAATGACAGCATGGGTGAGCAAGGCCATGGGCAGCTAAGTAAATGTACTGACGCTCAAATTTAAAACAAATTACGATCCATTTTGCAGCAGATTTCCCTTTGCAATTGAAATTACTGGGCTGCAGAGCTACTAGTCTCGTGCCCATACAGCTACATCCTCAGCAATTCTTGGACACCAATGGAGTTCAGAAGGGTCACACTTGGCGTGGGCAAAACTGAAGGCTTCCAGGGTTAAAAAGGATGCTTGGAGGAGTTTGTAGTAAACTGTTTCCCCCAGTCATGCATGAACCAAAAGCACTGACTGGGAAAGAGTCAGAGAAGCATGTATCTGGGTTGTAATGTGGGCTCTTGCTTGAAAACAGATGATTAGTGCTCCAAAATGAGGGCCTGGCAACACAGGTCCCTCAAATTTAAAGAACCGAAATTGATGTTTTCAGGGCATGGTCCGTAGTTACTTAGAGCTTGGAGAGAAATGATGGATTAAGAAAGTAGAGACACATAGATATTTCATGAAGCACTATTTGGAGACTAGGACTCTCAGGAAAAAAGAACGGCCAGTATGAAAAAAAAAAAATCAGTTAGTGCCCAGGAGAGTAATTTTGTTGGCATTTAGGTGGCTGTTGACATTTCTGTGACTAAGAGGGAATCTGCAGGCCACACTGAAGAACTGCCCTTCCTAATCATCCAGAACAACTAAAGGCAAGCTCTGGTCAGAGCTGAAAAATGGAACTGGAAACGATGGTAAAAACCAGAACTGCATGCCCGTACTATATCCAATTTATAGATGACTTCCAAGACTGGTCCATTTAATAGCCCAGTGTGCCTGAGTACATGATAAGGGAGAAATAACGAGGAGATGTGAGGAGGGAAAACTATGGTCTGCGAAGCAGAAACTTTCGAGCTGGATGAGTCCTGGCAGGAAGTTATCCAGAGAGGAGTGATGCTGTCTAGAAGACCTTTGGGTTGGGTTTCTCATTTCAGCATAGCGCTAATTATCTGACTCAGACTGAGCAAATTTTTAAAAATTGGCTAACACTAAAACTGGAAACTGGCAAAGCACAAATGCCATCAAGGTGGCCTCCGACACTGGAAATGCCTTCAGGCAAAGGCTGAGCTCAGTGAGTGGACAGAGATGAGATCACACGTTAATAGGCACGATCAGCCCCTGAACCACGTTCTGTGCGGTATTCACTTTGCTGCTTTGCACGCGTATACAGAGTGTACAGAAAGTGCCCGTCGGTGCTCCTCACTGGCAAACAGACCGCCTCTGGTTGGGCATGACCAATTGTTTCCGATTCACTAAGATACTTGCCGACACGTTATCAGTTTAGTGGTCCTACCCTTCTGAGATACGTGGTACTACCCCCTCCCTAGAGATGAGGCTTATGTGGCCAGTCAATAGCAGATTTAGGATTTGAAGATGGGAGTTTGACCTCAAAGCCTGTGCTCGTTAGCACTCTGCTATGCCCTGGGACAACACTCTGCTGTGATGGGGAGAGGGAGAGGGGGAGGGGGAGGGGGA
>NW_020838026.1:1832356-1909962 GCF_003676395.1 Aethalodelphis obliquidens | reverse complement strand
TTTGTCTTGTTGGAGGTTTACAGGAACATCATGACCTGACCTATGTGGAGAGCTGTAAAAACAGAGGATTCCGACACAAAGAAGTTTGCATCAACCAATCTCACCCCTCTCTCATCTTGCCTTTAAAAGTGCTTTGCTGAAACTCTTTGGGGAGTTTGGGGTGTTTGGGGCATGAGCCACCTGTCTCCTTGCATGGCCCTGCAATAAACCTTCCTCTGCTCCAGACTCTGACATTTTGGGTTGTTTGGCCTCACTGTGCGTTGGGCACAGGAACTTGTGTTCTGTAACAGGTGGGGTAGTGGGTGTAGGATTTACCTCCAAAATGTTGATAGCAATGAAAAATGCTGCTACCTCCAGATAGAAATGCCTTAGGTGGGCAAGTTTAGACGACCACACTGTCGTCAACTACTACCATCTAAAGAGGGAGATTTACAACATGAATTCTTGAGGAACATCAATCCACTGATTCATTTTATGGATGAAACCAAGGGTGAGGGATATGAGGCAACTGGGCCAAAATCACACAGAAAGTTGAAGATATTCCAGGTCCTTGAAGCCAGATCTCCTGATGGATCCCTATCTGGGCTCTCTTGATCTGACCGCGCTGGTTGCCATGGCCTTTGGCTTCTAACCAATAGAGTCTCCAAGGGTCAAGATGCCCTCCCTCTCTTCCTTGACTCTTGACTGAAATAAATCTCCTGTAAGACACAGCCCTTGCTGCCCTGGCACCTGTGAGCTCCCTGGGAGGCCCAGGCTCAGGGTTTGCGTTAGTGTCACCTTCTAAGAGTGGTCATGTTCTGATGATTCATCCCATATTGTCTGTTCCTCTGCATACAGAGATCTTATACCTTATTTCTTCTAAATCTCTGTATAGTTTTTTTTTTTTTTCTTCTGTGCAAGAAGGGCTCAGAAAATATGGTTCACAACGGATAGTGGAGGCTGCCATGCAGGAGCACAGCATCAACTGATGACACTGAGGAAGCAATCCCACTGTACCCCGTAAGGTTCCAGAATGAGTGTGACAGGCACTTAGAAAGTAGATTACCTAAACGATGTGATGTGAAGGAATTCATTTGTACTCCTCCTGAGAGGTCTTTCCCCTGTGTGCATGCATTTATACACTATGTACTCCACAGTGTAAAAAAAAAAAAAAAGCAGAGATTCTGGTCTCCATGACTGTGTTTTACGTGCAGGGTTAAACATGCTAAGCTCGGTAGGTTACACAGTCCTAGTGAAGAGCCAGTGGGGTGGAGTAGACAAAATACATATAACTCAGAGACTCCTGACTCCTTCACTTCTTATTAATGAAATCCTGGGCACAGTGCTTAGTACTGTAGAACCTTTCCCTCCATCTGTGAAAAAGGAGTAACGGTAGTACATCTGACCTCGTAATGTTGTGATGGGATTCCAAAAAGCAGATGTAAATGGAGTCGCTTTGAGAGCTGTAAAGCTATTCTGCTGTTTAAAAAATAACAATCTGTAAATTGTACAACGCAGCTCTCCACAATCTGTTGGAACTTGTACCATTAAAAATCAGAAGTGGAAAGTGTCCGTTAGAAAGTGTAGAAACTAAGCTTTCTGCCGCCTGGAAGCCTCTGTAGGTTATCTTCTCCTTTACTCACCAGATCTTACTTCAACCCCAGTATCCTTTTTTTTTTTTTTTTCACATGGTCAATATTTCCAAAACATATATGCTCACACTCGGGTTAACTCTGGCTTGTATCCATGATATGTGCCATTACGGTCTACTGGTGACCTCCCAGCAAGTCCCACATGTGGACCACGTTCTGGCTACATACCACTCTTGAATGTTAACTCAGGAATCATATATACTTGCTCTCATCCCCATATTTGACCTTCTTCAAACCGTTAGCTCTCCCATGACCCCACTCACCTTACAGGGGCTCACAGGAACCAGCATCCCAAGGTCTGCTCAGACTCCTGCCTGGGCTGCGTCCCTGCCCAGACCCTCAACTGGACTCAAGCCCTGGACACTGACTAGTGCATAACAGAATTCTCTGGTGCCCCCCACCCACCCAAATGCCTACGACTGGCATTTCCCAGTTATATAAACAAGACTTCCTTGCATTTAACTCTCTAGGTACTTAGAACACCAGGGTGCCCTTAACTTTTATTACTTTATCACATTGCCCAGACATGTTTAACTACTCTGTTTCCTATGCCTATTAAACACCCAATATTTAAATCTTTTTATTTTTTATACAACAGGTTCTTATTAGTTATCTATTTTATATATATTAGTGTATATATGTCAATCTCAATCTCCCAGTTCATCTCACCATCCACCCCCTTTCCCCCCTTGGTGTCCATACATTTGTTCTTTACATCTGTGTCTCTATTTCTGCCTTGCAAACTGGTTCATCTGTACCATTTTTCTAGATTCCACATATATGCGTTAATAAATGATATTTGTTTTTCTCTTTCTGACTTACTTCACTCTGTATGACAGTCTCTAGGTCCATCCATGTCTCTGCAAATGACCCAATTTCGTTCCTTTTTATGGCTGAGTAATATTCCATTGTATACATGGAGCACATCTTCTTTATCCATTTGTCTGTCGATGGGAATTTAGGTTGCTTCCATGACCTGGCTATTGTAAATAGTGCTGCAATGAACACTGGGATGCATGTGTCTTTTTGAATTATGGTTTTTCTCTGGGTATATGCCCAGTAGTGGGATTGCTGGGTCATATGGTAATTCTACTTTTAGTTTTTTAAGGAACCTCCGTACTGTTCTCCATAGTAGCTGTATCAATTTACATTCCCACCAACAGGGCAGGAGGGTTCCCTTTTCTCCACACCCTCTCCAGCATTTGTTGTTTGTAGATTTTCTGATGACGCCCATTCTAACAGGTGTGAGGTGACACCTCATTGTAGTTTTGATTTGCATTTCTCTAATAATTAGTGATGTTGACATATTTTCATGTGCCTCTTAGCCATCTGTATGCCTTCTTTGGAGAAATGTCTATTTAGGGCCTTCTGCCCATTTTTTGACTGGGTTGTTTGTTTTTTTAATATTGAGCTGCATGAGCTGTTTATATATTTTGGAGATTAATCCTTTGTCCGTTGATTCGTTTGCAAATATTTTCTCCCATTCTGAGGGTTGTCTTTTCATCTTGTTTATGGTTTCCTTTGCTGTGCAAAAGCTTTGAAGTTTCATTAGGTCCCATTTATTTTTGTTTTGATTTCTATTTCTCTCGGAGGTGGGCCAAAAAGGATCTTGCTGTGATTTATGTCACAGAGTGTTCTTCCTATGTTTTCCTCTAAGAGTTTTATAGTGTCTGGTCTTACGTTTAGGTCTTTAATCCATTTTGAGTTTATTTTTGTGTATGATGTTAGAGAATGTTCTAATTTCATTCTTTTACATGCCGCTGTCCACTTTTACCAGCACCACTTATTGAAGAGATTGTCTTTTCTCCATTGTATATCCTTGCCTCCTTTGTCATAGATTAGCGGACCACAGGTGTGTGGGTTTATCTCTGTAAACCCCCAATATTTACAAAGCGTGGTGCTAGGTATTGCAGGGAGTATAACCTGGGGCGGGGGGGGTGGGTATGGGAACAGAGATATGCGTAAATAATTTGGAGCAAGAAACTAAAAAATGTTTCTGTTTCTTTGTTTAATCCTTAGGTGAAAAAATTGGGTCCCAATTCAGACAATACCTATGTTAATGTAAAATTAAACAGACTCAAGCTGTCTAACATAGGATTTGAAATCTGAATTAGTTCGTCTTTGTGAGCATAGCATAGACAGGAAAGGTGCCTGAACACTTATCTGTTACAACCTCTGTTCCCTCAGCATAGCTCTTTTTATAGGTGTTTTGTCCTGAGTCACCCCAATGGTACATCAAGAGAAGTAGACAGCTAGAAAATGCTACCTGTTAATAGACTAACTCACTGGGTTAAAATGTTTCAGATTATCACAGAGATCTAAGGTACGGTCACTTGGAAATGTGTCAACTGTTCACAAATAAGTTATGCAATTTAAGTCAACAATTTTTGTGGAGGGATCACCTTGTTCCAGGCACGATATTACTGCTGGGTGAAACAATGGTGAGAAAGAACCCACAAAAAGCTTATGTGCTGCTGGGCAAGCATCCCACTGCATTATCATTTTCTGTTTATTGCTGTAGGCATTCTGATAGGGTGTGGAGACAGTGCTATGGAAGCTCAGTGGGGCAAAACCCAGCCAGTCTTGGGATGTCAAAGTGAAACCGTGTATGAGCCCCCGCATCCTTGTCTCTTGAAGCAAAAGGCTGACTCCAGAGTGAATGATGGGAAATATGAAGATGTGGAGACAAAGAAGAGCTGTTGGGCTGGTGAACTGGGAATGATTAGACTATAAATCTGTCCACAGCAGAATCACCAACCCCCAGTTCCCTGAAAGATACAGATAATGACCTGACACACATTCCTAAGTTGTTTGTACAGGAAGCAGACCTCCACCAGAGGAAAACTGCTGACCCCAGGAACATAGACCCTAGACTGGCTGAAACCAGAAGGTTGGTGATGCTCCAAACTTCACCTTGATGCCAACCAATCTGCGAATGGTGCCCGAGCTGATCACACACCTGCGGCCCTCTCCCTCACACTGCCCTTGAAACCCCCTCCCTGAAAGCCATCTGGGAGTTCGGATCTTTTGAGCACGAGCTGCCCGTTCTCCTTGCTTGGCTCCCTGCAGTAAATGTTGTATTTTCCTTCACCACAACCCGGTGTCAGTAGATTGGCTTTACTGTGCATGGGCGAGCAGACCCAAGTTTGGTTTGGTAACAAAAGGAAGATCTCCTGGAAATAAAACCATGTCTAAGTGGAATGCAAAGATAAGTGGTTACTACAGGAACAAAACTAGGTTAGTGATGAAGGGTATTGGATGAAGACAGCATCTCAGGTACAGAGACCAGCGTGTGCAAAGCTCAGAGGAAAAGAAGAGACTGGTGCACGTGGCGACTGTACCCACTAGGATTTTTTGGGGGGGACAGGGGATGCTAAATAATGAGTGGAGCAGGTTTAAGCAAAAGCAGAACTTTAAAATAAGGACAGAGGGTAATTTCACAGATCCCAAGGGCAGAAACAGAATGATGGCCTCAGGGATGCGTGGGATCAAGAGTACAGCAGCAACCCAGGAGGTCCTCTCTCTCACCATCTCTTGCCTCTGCTTCTCACCTCACAACTCTTCTCTCTAGTGATGAAACAGCTTGTATGACTTCCCAGTTGACACAGTGAGAAAGCACCACTGCCAGCAGCCACTGGGTTGCCATCACCGTCATTAAATACAGCTCAGGTACATTTTTGCTCTGATTTCAAATTCTTTGAGAAAAGAGGTCACTTGGCTTAACCCAGGTTGGGCAGTGCCTGTGGTGCAAAAACTATAAAAGTGGGATAGAGTTCTATTGAACAAACATGGTTCTCCCATTGTAACCTTGCCACAGGGTTGGGGGCAGGGGTGGGCTGGGGACGATGTGCAGTTGGGGTTAGTTTGTTACAAAAGTGGAAAACATCGTGAGCTAGAGTGACCACCAGGTGGTTTCCACCACAGGGGACTTCAAGTTGTCAAATCCGGTTATGATTTGTATCATGAAGCTTAGTACATTACTAGAGGGTAGGCCAGGACATAAAAGCACTGAAAATTATGTTTAAATGAGTAGATTTTTTCCCCCCTTAAGGCAATGAGAAACCATTCCAATGTAGGAGGGAGTTAGGTAATGTTTTGTTTTTATTTATTTTGAGTTGGATTCAGAAGTAGACAAAATCTGGTTTGGTCTTTAGAAAGAGCTTTCTTGCTGTAGTTCAAAGGGTAGGTTAGAGGCAGTTAAAAAGCTTTGGTCTGAAATGATAGTTCTGGTAACTAAGAAACAGGCACTGGGCCTGGATGTACATAGTAGGGCATATTGTTTGATTTTGGTCATGTATGTGAGACCCACAGGTAAACACCTCAGCAAATGGCAGCAGAATTAGGAAATGTGGATGAGGGTTACTCGGCCGCTCATGCAGCACTCGGAAATGGAGCCCAGGACAGAATAAAGGAGGGTTACTTCATTTCCACCTTCCTTTCTTAGTTTTTTTCTTCCATATCTCTGTCTATCTCTATCTCTTTTGTTTTGATTAGTCAAGGGGCAAAAATACAAACTTTCCTATTTAGAACTGAAATGTAATGCATATCTGTACAAATGCCAAGAGATATATACGGATATAAAACCTAAAAGTAACAGCATTAATCAAGTACTTTCATCGTCACGGATTTATCCTAAGGAAATAATCAGTGACAGGCATGAAGTTCCTTGAGAAAGGTTGCTTATTATCATGTCATGAATAGAAAGAATCAACCAACCAACAAACGCCCTAGGAGCAATCTATACTTCCAATGCTTAGGATTGGTTAAATGAATCATTTCCGTAAGACAGAATGCTATACAGCCGTACTGGGTTAAACAGGATCCCACCCAAATTCCTGTCCATCCCAGAACCTCAGCATATGACCTTATTTGTAAATAGGGTCTTTACATATATGGTAATACTGGATTAGGGTGGGTCCTAATCCAATGACTCGGTGGTCTGATTAAGAAAGGGAAATTTGGACACAGTAGACACATTCAGAGGAAAGAAGGCCAAGTGAAAAGGGAGGCAGAGACTGGAGTGATGCAGCTATATGTCAAAGGATGCCAAGGCTTGCCAACAACCACCAGACAAAGAGGCAAGGAAGGATTCTTTCCTAGAACCTCCAGAGATAGCATGGCCTTACCAACACCTAGTTTTCATACTTCCAGACTCCAGAACGATGAGAGAATATATTTCCGTTGTTTTAAGCCACCCAGTTGGTGGTGATTTTTCCCAACTAATAGTGCAAGCATTACAATTAATTTAATTAAAAAAATCGCAAAATACAAAAATTATACGTTAATTGAAAAAAGGTTACAGATTTTCATTCATGGCAGTGTGACAAAGATGATACATAAAAATTTTATTAGCATTAAGAAATATATAACTACAGGGACTTCCCTGGTGGTGCAGCGGTTAAGAATCTGCCTGCCAATGCACGGGACACAGGTTCGATCCCTGGTCTGGGAAGATCCCACATGCCGCAGAGCAACTAAGCCCATGAACCACAACTACTGAGCCTGCAAGCCACAGCTACTGAAGCCCGCATGCCCTAGAGCCCACATGCCGCAACTACTGAGCACACGTGCTGCAACTACTGAAGCCTGGGAGCCTAGAGCCCATGCTCTGCAACAAGAGAAGCCACTGCAATGAGAAGCCCACGCACTGCAACAAAGAGTAGCCCCTGCTCGCCGCAACTAGAGAGAGCCCACACAGCAACGAAGACCCAACGCAGCCAAAAAATTAAAAAAAATTAAAAAGAAAAGAAAAGAAATATATAACTACACTGAAAAATAGAAGGAAAACAATTATGGGGGAACAGGAAACATATGGACATAGGGAATGCATTGTGCTCCTGGGAAGGAGCAGGGCAGGCTAGTAGGGATGCGGTGCACGCTATCACAGGATTGGGTGCCGGCTGTGCCCACACTTTTTAGCAACTAGAACTGGGTTCCCCGCAGGAAGCTGAAGGTAGTACGAGATACTGATCCATGACCTGGGCTGAAGGGCCTCTGCTTCGCACTTAAGGAAGGAGTCCGAGTATCTATGTGAGACCCAGAACCAGACCTCAGTGAGTAGGGGATTCATCCAGAGCTGAGAGACCCACATGGGTGACCACCATCCCACACGCAGGACCCAAGAGGGCAGTGCCACCCAAAGGGCCAGGCCTAGGGAACCCCAGAGCCAGGGAGGGGCACGGTGTGGGGGAAACGTAAACTCTTATAAGAGGCGCTAGAGGAACGATGAGCAAATCAGAAGACACAACTGAGACAATCAGACGGCAACAGAAAAAGAGATAGAAAATATAAAGAAAAGTGAGAAGGGTGAACTGTATCCTCCCAAAATTTACATGTTGATGTCCTAACCGCCAGGACCTCAGAAAGTGACTGTATTTGGAGAATAGGGTATTTACAGAGGGTAATTAAGGAAAAATGAAGTAAGTAGTGTGGGCCCTAATTGAATATGACTGGTATCCTTGTAAGAAGAAATTAGAACACAGACACACACACAGAGGAGACCACCTGAAGACACAGGAAGAAGACGGCTGACTACAAAGAGAAGAGAGAGGCCTTGGGAGAAACCAACCAGTCGACACCTTGATCTTGGGCTTCTCCCCTCTAGAACTGTGAGAAAATAAATGTCTGTTGTTTAAGCCATAGATGCTGTGTCCTCCCTTGGCAGAAAGGATGAGGGAGCTGTCTGGGGTCTCTTTTTATAAGGGCACCAATCACCTCCCACCTTCTAATACCATCCCACTGGGGATTAGGTTTCAACATGTGATTTCTGAAGAGACACAAATATTCAGAATACAGAGCAAAGCTAAACAAGCAATATTAAAAACTAGCAGACAGAGAAGTTAGATTCCCTGCTGAGAAGCGGCGATGAGCAGATTTCTCAGCAGCAGCGACAGATACCCTGAGACAATGGGCGACTGCAGACCCAGCTCAGGAAAGAGTCACAGCCCATGCACAACTATGTATCAGCTTAGGTGCCATTCAAGAGAGAGACGAAAATAAAATTGTTTTAAGACATAAAAGGAAGGATAGATTTTACCACCCAGAGACCTCGGTCCTAAAGGATGTAGTCAGTGAAAGAAAAAACAAACCCCAAACAAAAATAATGAATTCCAATGAAAGCGACTGGTATTTAAGCAGAGGTTAAAGAAATAAATCAGTAAAATAAGGCTAATCTCAATATTGATTGCACTCATAATTATAACTTTCACATTAAAAATACCTGAATCTAAACTTGTAAATAAGGAGTTAGCAAATTACAGCCCACAGGCCAAATCTGGCCTTCCTTCTGTTTTCATAATAAAGTTTTATTGAAACATGGTCACACTCATCCCTTTACGAATTGCCTATGGCTTTTTTCATGCTGTAACAGCAGAGCTGATTATTTGCAATAAACATCATATGGCCTTTAAAGCTTAAGTTACCATTTGCCCTTTAGAGAGTAAGTTCTAGATCACAATGCAATGGAAATATTTGAGGAGATGATGGGAGGTGACACTCTGAGGAGAGCGTATGTATGGGCATGAAAGTTTACTGAAGTCCTCATTTTTGGAAGAGGTATCACATGCTGTTTTTCTTTAATTTAATTGAAAGCTATAAATTTAAGTATGCACGCATATTAGAATCTTAAATTTAAACATTAAAACAACAGGAATAAAAGTGTGTAAATTCAATGTAGGAGAAGAATTAACTTTTTAAAACTTTATAAATTAGTAGAAAGTCAAAAAAAGGAAGCAGGGAAAATAAGAGTGAATAGAAAATGCATAAGGATATGATTCATGGATGTATGTACATTTAAAGTATTTTAAAAATATACTGAAAGTGTTGAGGGGAAGGGATGGGGCATGGTAGGAGAGGAAACAGAGGTGTCGTCATCTTTTTTTTATAATCTTTTTCTACACAATTTCAGTTGCTTATATTCGGAAAAGATTAAGCAAAATGTCAGCCATTGTCAATTCTAGGCATAGGGATTAATGTTTTTGTCTTAAGGTTATCTTTAGTTTTATATACTTTTTAACTTCTCAAAAGTAAATAATAAGACTTAAAAATTACAGAATAGTGTGACTGTAATTCAGCTAGCTCTGTGTGCCCACACACTCACGTACGTACACACACAACAGACTGGAAGTGTCAACATCCAACTTTAACAGTGATCCTTCCACACCCCTAGCAAGTAAAACTCAGCCACAGCGATGGATATCCTACCAAGAGGGAACATAAATGCCCAGATTGGTAACTTACAGGTCCGTTAATTCCCTCTGGAAAATGGGTGATGATGTCAAGGGACAGGACCAGAAATGAGACTTTCCCCATAGGGGCCACCGTTTGGTAAGAGCTCAGTAAATGCCATCTCTGCTGTTCAGGCTGCAATTAGCTGTGTAAGTGGCCTCGGTAACTGCTCACGAAGCCTGTTCTATCGTCAACCTATGCTAGAGTTCTGTTTCCTTGTAACTCCCCTTTTCCCCCAAAGTTCTGAATTTAAGGTTTGACCATTTTGTCCCTCTTAACGTTTAGGAAGGGACATTCTTTGGTGAGTTAGCCATGTTCGTGGGTACAGAGATACCAGCATATAGCAGGTGACTGAACAGGTAATGTCCCGACAGCCCAGCAGATTGCTCTGTATGTAGAAGCAAGTATAAAAGATCCACTGAAAAGATGAATATGTACCTTAATATTGGTATTTTACCCAGTCTTTATCTAGCATCTAAGTCTTATGCATGCATGGATTCCTCTTGAGTTTGCATTTCTGGACTTTCCAGAATTAATTAATTACACTGTTTCCACCTGTGAGTGCCCAGCCCACTCAGCTTTTGCTGTGATCCCCCCACACACATGTGTTTACACGTGCAATTAGAGAATGTGATTCTCCAACTTGAGTGTGCCAAGTTCAAACTGCAGCCTTCAAGCAATGCTTCTGAGTCTGCAAATCACATTCCAGGGCGGGGGCTGAGGGTTGGAGGAACCACATAAAACAGGAACTCATTTGCAGCAAAGAGGCCGCTGGAAAACAGCAGCAGTAAATTCTACTAGAGGCAGAAAAAGATATTCCATAGCCACCAGCAAGCAGAAAACTGAAAAATACAAACGAACGACAAATACCTCCTGGTTCATTCTTAAGTCCTAATGGTAACTGGTCTGCATTTGTGAAGCTTTGTAACAAAAAGCTTTTGTCCCCCGCTTGTATTCATTTTGGGGTATGTCAGTTCCAAAGCCTTGGTAATATACAAGCCAGCCTTGCTGAATGCAACATATTAAACAGTTCAGTAGGCTTACAAGGTTCAGAATGTTAAAAGTAAAATTGTACCAGTAGCTCTGCCCGTCTTTGTGCCAAAGCAATACAGATGATTTTTGAACAAAGAAAACAACAGTGTTCATCTGAGCTTGCTAACAACACCCAGTGACACGGGCTGCTGTACATTATCCTGACTCTGTCTGGAACACCCATTAGGGAGCATCATCACACACACTATTACATATTCAGGGCCTGACAACTGATGCATGGCTGGGAAAAACAAGCTAGGGCAGTCACACGTGGGCTTTACCCTGTGGAAATCACTCTGCAGACTGGATTCCTGTTCCTCCCTCGGTCAACAAGCCCCTGCCCGCACCCTGCCACACTGAAAGGGAATTAAAAGAGCCAGATTCTAAGTAACAAAATTAGCTACTTATTCCTGAAAGGAGATCAAAGAACCTAAAACGCACCATGACTTTACCTCTGCCGTTTTTCTCTGGCAGATGGCAAGGATGGAGTGGGTTCCTGGATAAACTAAGCAAAGCTGTTAGTTTAAGTACAAATCACAGTGGTGTGGGTGCCCTCAGCGTTTCCAGGGTGTCTGTCTCCCCTTCCAATCAAGAGTCTCTGTGTACTTTCTACAATGTGATGCAACTTTGGAATCTTCCAAGAAGAGAGTGTTCCTTACAACAATCAACAACAAATCGATGTGATTTGGAAGGGGTGTGTGTGTGTGTGTGTGTGTGTGTGTGTGTGTAGAGGGAGGCTGGGAATGGTGAGATTAGTAGCAGACCAGGTAAAATTCCCAGACGTGGTGGTGATAAATAGCCTATGGGCAAGTGACAGTATAGCTGGCAGTACCCGGAGGCTCCTGGCAAAACCCTTGACCGAAAGCCCCTTGGAGGCCAGAGACCTTGCTTGCCCAGGGTCTCGGAGAGACAGCACCCTCTTGTCCCCAAAGATTCACGGGGTCTGAAGGTTCATCGCACTCATCCCATGAAGAGCTCCTGCTCAGTACGGTGGCACTTGGGGACGAGCTGTTCTGAGAGAGACAATGGAGCTCTGATTGCTGAGACGCAGAGGACATCACTGGATCTCCGCAGTCTAATGGGCCCAGTGAGGCAGTAAATTTCACAGCAACTTGACACATGAATACAGAAGTACAGTCTGTTATATCAAAGGTAGATCGTCTGAGTCCTTAAGGGGACACTGGCAATCCAAAAATGAAAAGTGTGCACTGGTGATTTGCGAAAAATGTAGTTAACACTGAGAGCTGGGGAGCAGGGCTTCACATCTTCCCTGTGGAGTTCTCTTCAAGGGCAGACTCGGCCCCTGCTGGACGCCACAGAGTCCAGAACATCCACATCTGCTGAGCCAGGTCCTCAGAACCGTGCCTGCAGCCCGGGGAAGCAAAGCCAGCTCGGATATCCATGTGTGGTCCCGGGGGACCACACAGGCTCTGTTTTTCTGAAGCTATGTTTCCACTTTATCTGTCCCACCATAGCTGCTTGGAGCACATTTCTGTAGGACTCCACAGAAAACAAGTCAATTATGCAATAACAGGGAGATGGTTTTGTAAATTACAGAATGTCCACAGGACGAAATATGATGACTCCATTGCAGTGATCATTATGAATACCAAATAGAAAGAAACATAGGGAATATTTATATTCAATGTTCAAGGAACATGTAGACCATAACACCATCAGAATAGATGTAAAACCGTGGAATTAACAGTGCTCAGGACTGGAAAGTAATATGTGAGGATGGAACTAGTTATGCTAGAAGAAAGAGATAATGCAGTTTTTTTTTTTTCATTTTGCAAATTTGCTTTAACAAATTTAATTGTTGTAACATTATATTCTTAAGGCATATATTTTTAACAAACCACAGGCACCAGGAGCTAACTTAATTTACTAACACCTTTTGCCTTTTTTGCTTAGTCATTATCTAATACTAATATTTTTAGCACATGCTTAATTTCCTTCCCCAAAGCTACAGCCCAAATACACCTGGAGAGGGAAGGCCCTTTATTTCAAGATTCACTCACTTTCACCATGAATTTGCTCACTTCTCAGTGACTTAAGAAATAAACCTGGGCCTTGTGCAACATAAGGTTACATCAACCAAGTCAATTACATTGTTCTGGCTGAGAGTCAGCTCTGTAGGGGACCTTTCCATCATGCTGTTTTATTTTATTTTGGTTTTGCTTCAAATAATGCTCTAAAAACAACTATCACAAGGGTAAGTTTTGATTGAATAATTCTAGCAGGCAGGGGTCCAGGGGATTCAAGATGAATCCAGGTGGTTCTATACGTACTTTGGAAGATAGTTGTGATGGACAACACTTTCAGGGTGATGACATTTGAAGTCTCTAAAAGAAAAAGACTTTACTGAGATCTAATTAGAAAGAAGGGATGAGGTGTGACTTGCCCAAATTCAGGAAAATGTTGGTCCTCAAGCCAAGAAGTTATATATTGCTTCCTATAGATCATTACAGAGCCACAATCATTCATTTACATAGCTGTGGAGTTGAGTTATTTACTGTATTATTTCTGATGTATGCCCATCTATATTTTAATATCAAAAATAGTCAAGCTTCAAAAGAACTAAACACATCAACTGTGCTCCCCACATCCTGTCCCCTTGGTCTACACGTGCTCCACTCCAACGAGGGCAAAGGTCTGGCCAGATCACAAAGACGGCAGGCCAAGCCCTCTCCTGTGCTTTGGTTTATCTGTGGTTATGTATGAAGTTACCTCCAACTGGATGACAGCCTCCCAGGAAAAAAAGAAGTGTATCCCACCAACGTGGTTCACATGTAAGGGAACAAAGATTAGTTTGAAAAGTAAACTATTTTTCTGGACTCTGATGGCGAAGCAGTGGAGGTGGGGCTGTAAACTAAAGCAGAGAAGAGAGGCTTGGCATCTAACCCTGTCCGACCTCCCCAGCCCTTACACTTGAACCTGGGCCTGACAAATTCCAGAGAGTCCTCGTGCATAACCCTAATAAAGAGAAAACTGAACGGGATACGGTGAAGCCAGCTCCTTCATGATTTCCATAATCGTATCTCCTTAACAGCAGAGGGATATTTTAAGAACTTATATATATTTATTTAAATATATATATATATATATATATATATATTCATTTGCACTTAAATTTCTTTTTCTTTCTTTTTTGATAAATTCAAATGAGAAGTGCATTAATACTGTTACTAAAACTAAAATATGGTTCCAATTCTGTAAAGTACAATAGTGATCAATCTATAGGGCTAGCTTCTGTTTATGCATGCACACTGCTCTCTGTAGACCAGGGGTGACTGGAGAAAATGCTGTTACAGACATGGGCTCCTTGATAACAGGGAAGATGATCAGATCCCAGATGATGAGATTTCCAGATAAGAGAAGCCACGGAACAGTGATTAAACATCAATAGAAAAATGGGGACAATTATTACAGTGAGTGACAAGATTTAAGTGGCAATCGGTGGGGGGGTCCAGTTTTCCAAGAGCCATGGAGATGTGAACTGAACCCTGATGCCCTTGCAGGCAAGACAGGGAGGTATTGCTTCACTTGTACACTTTAAAGAAGTCCATTACAAATGATCAGACGTCTAAGGCCAGTTACCATCATAAAGGCATTATCTCTTGCCCAGTTTCTGGAACTTGAATGAATTCAGACTCAGAATCCATTGAAGCAAAGCGATCTGGCTTCCAGTGAGAAGGGTCCCTGCTACATGTGGGCAAGTAATTCCCTGGGTCTTTCCGCAAAGGACCTACAGCCATTTGCTCACACATCCACACGTTTGGAGCAAAGTGAGCTGTTGGACACAGAGTCTGAATTAAAAATGATACTCAGGATCCAAAGCAGCATTACGCCTGAGTCTCAGAGCAGAGGTAAGGGGGGTAAGTGTCCCCCATACCATGCCCAGCTCCGAGGGGTACACTGAATCCACACACCCACACGATGGTCATTTCACCAGACCCCACATGAGTATAACAGGATGAACACCTGGTAGCTGGCAGAGGCCTCACATTTGGTCTTTTATTTACTAGGAGTTACCGTAGTGGAAAAGGCCAGGTAGAAATCTCTGTACCTCCCCACCTCAAAGAGCAAGTGAAACTGCATCCCAGGTGCTAACAAGAGATTCTCAGTTCCAGAGACTTAAAGAATAGATGAGTGTTCCTTACCGTATCTCCATTTATTTAGAAGACTTTCCCTTACAAAAGCCAGATGGATCAGATCAGAGTGGACTGCCACACAGCTAATCGAGTCACAACCTCCCTCCCAGCCGCTGTACCAGATGTGGTATCTTTGCTAGAGCAAATTTAAACAGACTGTCGGGCTTGGTATATGGTCAGGGACCTAGTAAATGCATTATTTCCCTTTCCTGTTGGAAAGGCAAATCGGAAGTATTTGTATTCTTGTGGGAAGAACAACAGTATATATACATTTATGGTTTGCCCAGGGCTATGATAACTCTCCAGACTCCAACATATTCCAAAGGGGCTGGACTTCCTGAACATTCTGTACAATATCACATCACTATGACACCATGCTCATGAGAACAGAAGAGCAAGGACCGGCAAGAATATCAGAGGCTCTGGAAAGATGCATTTATTCCATAGAGAAGGAGTAAACTCTGCAAAACTTCAGAGGTCTTCAATATCACTGTCATTTTTAGGGACTCAGTAGTTGAACATGGTGAGACAGCCTCTCAAAGGTAACGGACAAATTATTGCATCTCCGATCTTCCACCACTAATAGAGAAGCACAAGTCTTGGGAGCCCTCTGCAGGTGTATATTCGGCACTTGGGCAAACTAGCAAGCCCAGGGTGTATGCAAGCATCCCCGCAGGGGCTGTAAGACTGACAGATCTTACGGGATTAAGCTAACATGGGGAAAGACACCATGTGGAGCTTATGGAAAGTCCCAAGGAGAATCACCACTAAGACACTTAGGGTTTGGGGAAAGGCCAGGCCATTCTGAGACAGAACTATACACCATTCACAAAGCAACTTCAGGAATGCTATTTGGTCCTAGAAGAGACAGAACATCTGCCCATAGGACAGCACATGACCACGTGGTCAGAGCTGTCTATCATAATCTGGGCTCTGCAGACATACCAACTTATGAAGTTGGGCAGCCCAACCACAATCCATCTTAAGGTCAGGGAAGGGTCGGGGGGGACAGGAAAGGCGCACAGTCTGGTGGCATAGAGCCACAGGTCATCCCTCCTCCTACCGTGATAGAACCCTACCATTCTATCATATCCTTGCCCGTCAGCTCACACCAGTGATGATGAGGATGGTACCAGCCGCTGGAGGAAGATGATGGGCTTGCTTGGTTCACAGATGAATGCGAGTATTCGTTCCCCTGATAGAGATCCTACAAAACCTTGCCTTGGACCCACGGTACCACAAAAGGGGGTGCAGCCAAGGGCACAAGGCCCTGCGAACCCTACCTTCTATCATATTCTGCACTTTCCTGAAGCTCCCCATTGGATGCAATGGTGAACGGCTTCTTAAAATTGCAGCTGAGTGTTGATATCTTTGTAACACTGTAAGGAGACCATTTTATGGAGTTGGTTTCTCCAGAGGTGGAGTGCAGAAACCAAGGGGTACAGAAACCAAGCAGGAGTGACCCCGCTTACCACCATCTCCTGCGACAGCCTTGGGGAATCGGTTCTGATTCTTGCAACTTTAGGTGTGTGGAGGTGTGAAGCCCTGATTCCCAGAGGTGGAGAGTTTCTACCTGGGAATACAGGAGTCCCCTGGTACTTGAAGCTAAGGTTGCCTCCAGGTCACTTTGGGCTCCCCATGCCAGGACAGCAGCCAACAAGAGAAGAAGTCAGCATACTGACTGTGGCGTTGATTCTGACCACCAGGAAGGGACAGGACTGCTGCCACCCCACAGGGAGATCAGGGAACACTGATGGGGTCCAGTGGTCTACTGGGGCATCTCTGGACGCTTCATGTCCAGTGTTCATGGTAGGTGGACAGTGACAGCAGCCGCAGCCTTAGAGGATCACAGAAACCAGAGTTCAGACACTTTCCTGAGGGTGCGGGTCATCCCACGAGGCCAAGTGTCTGGCCCAGCAGAGGTGGGTGTTGGTGGAGGGAAATGATGAGTAGCAATTACAGCCTCATGTCACTGCAGCAGTGGGTGCTGTAGTCCCTCTAACTCAGGCAAGAAATCCACCCAAAACCTGGAATAGCTGTCCCCAGAGGGAGGACATTAAGAAGCAAGGGGGTTTCCCTGGTGGCACAGTGGTTGAGAGTCCGCCTGCCGATGCAGGGGACACGGGTTCGTGCCCCGGTCCGGGAAGATCCCACATGCCGCGGAGCAGCTGGGCCCATGAGCCACGGCCGCTGAGCCTGCGCGTCCGGAGCCTGGTCTCCGCAACGGGAGAGGCCACGGCAGTGAGAGGCCCGCCTACCGCAAAAAAAAAAAAAAAAAAAAAAAAAAAGAAGCAAAGGGATGTCAGCAACACAGAGGTGGTCCTGATGCTCTGCCCAGTTACCCTCTTTCGGCTGCTGGGAGTACCCACTGAGGGCAGCGCAGAGCTGAGTCCCTCTCTGGGAGCTGCTGTCGGATGTGGGACTGTCTGCCCAATGCCGTGTACACTCAGGAGGAGCCCTCGGTCACCAGCCAGGTGACGCAGGAAACAAAGGTCTCACCATGGATGGATGGAGCCCTCAGTGGCAACCAGAGCCTGGGGCAGCTTCTCTTTCTGCCCACTCCCAGCCTTTTCTCTTCTTTATTGACACATCTCCTGAAAACACTCCCCAGTGAGCCCTCTACATGCAGTTCTGTCTCAGAGTGTTTCCAAGCAGCCCAACCCCAGCCCCTGCATGATGGCCATAATTTCTCAGAGCTGAGAAATCAGCCTTTGTTGCATTAAACTGCTATAATGTGGGAGCTGTTCCTTAGCACGACCTATCTGGCTTGCCTTTTATCCACAAGGAGGAACATCTGCGGACCGCTGGAAGTGAATATATCTCCAACAGTTACCAAAAGTTGATAATAAGAGACAGTCTGAGGGATGTGCAGTCCATCCACTATTGTAGACCTTCTAGATTTTAGAACCGGTCAGAGGAGAAGGCATAGGACCCACTGATTTAACCTCCAGACTACAACTCTCCTCCACACTCTCGTCCCCTCCCCAAGACCAC
This sequence comes from Aethalodelphis obliquidens, assembly GCF_003676395.1. NCBI lineage: Eukaryota > Metazoa > Chordata > Mammalia > Artiodactyla > Delphinidae > Aethalodelphis > Aethalodelphis obliquidens. The sequence continues at coordinate 1,891,925 of NW_020838026.1, read as the reverse complement.
TTGAACAAAGAACATTTGTCCTCAGCCTGCATTGAGACGCCACAAAACATGGCCAATTGTACCTCTCATCTTTGCATTCAACAAATGTGTGTCTACTGTTCATTTTGTGACAAATACTGGGCTAGACACTGGATAAGTTAGCCATTGTCCCTGTTCTCATGAAGAATTAAGGAAGCGAGTGAGTGGGTGAGTGTGGGCTTCCAGACTCTCATCTTTGCTTCGATGGAAAAGAACAGGTTGCTATGAGAGGCCAGAGGATCCAGGGGTTCTGTGAGGGGGGTACCTTCCTGCTGAGACCTGGAGGATGAGGGAGGGCAGCCAGGCAGGACGGGTGTGTGCCATTCAGCCCAGTGGAGCATCTTCAAGAAAAACTTCTCTGTGTGATCCAAGGGGAAAGAGCTTAACCCCGAGGAGAGGTCAGGGAGAAAGGTGAGAGTGACCGAGGCACAGGAAAGGAAAAGCGGGCAAGATGAGGTGGAGAGGAATTCTCTTTCTTCGGAAGGCATTTTTCTTAGGCGTTTTCACCAGGAAAAGCTATGCTTCTTCTAAACCAGAGAAGGGCACATTTTTCTGTCAAAAACCGGAGAATAAATATTGTCGTCTTTGAGGACCACAAAGTCTCTGTTGCACATTCTACTTCTTCATTTTTTAAAACAACACTTTGAAAATGTAAAAGGCCTCTCGACTCACAAGCAGCAGCTGGACCTGGTGCCAGGCTTGGTTTGCTGACCCCTGACCTGACCGACTGGTATGTTTCTATTTATGGGAAATAGATTTTCTAACCATTCACTTTCCCTCTTTGCCTTGGCAGTCAGGATGCTGGCAGCTGAACTGTGTCTCACTTGGTTAGCTGTGAAGAGCCTCATAAATGTATTCTAATGTATGAACTGTGAATGGTATTACTATTCAAATTTTATTTTTTCTTGACCTCTTGATCTCTTCATCTTTAAAAAAAGATCTAATTTACCTGACATCTTTTTGTAAGCTATAAGAAATATTTCTTGGAATGCAGGGCACACAGATAATGGTCTACGGATGAAGGGACGATTCTAAGAGTGAAACAAAGTATCTCTCTGGAGACAATGTCCACAGCACGGTGGGTCTGATGGCAGGATGTGATGAAGAGGTGTGAGCGTCCGAGGCAGACTGCTGGACCTTCTACGGTTTTCATTTTGGTAGGAACCCTAGCAAGAACCAGAGCCATCAGTATTTTTTGATACCCACGGTTCACCAGGCAACATGGTAACTGGTTCACATGCACTGTCTCATTGAAACTTCACGAGGACCCCTGAGGTCGGCACCATTCCTGTTTTACAGAGGAGGGAAAGGAACTCAGAAGGCTTCCTGTTGCTGTGGTGGAACCCGGCTTCCCGGCCTCCAAAGCCCCGTGCTTGAGCCGACTCTGCATGAAGTGCCCAGACGGCAGCTGCTTTCTCTGCACACGCGATTCCAGCACCAAGGACAAAGCAGTTGGGCCATGGCTGGACCACCGCGTGGTCACTGCCCAGGAGAGCGTGTTCCTTTCTCTGCTCTGCTGGCAGGGTGCCCGTCCTTTGGGGCCTCCCAGAGACTCTGGTTTCCTTGGTAATGTATCAGACAGCTTGCTGAACACTAAACACACTTAAAATTTTTTTTTTTTTTTTTTTTACGTTTATAAGGCTAAGGAAATTATCTCGGTGCTTTCCGTCATTCTCTGGAAGAACCGATATCTCCCGGAAACCCTTAAAAAACAACCTATTTAAAACCAATTTCCTTAGATCACAGATTGCCTGCCCGTCCCCTCCCTTCCCTCTTCTCTCCTATTCATATCTGCACACAGCAAGACTGTAGTTCAGTAGGAATCCTTCTCCGCTAGTTATCCCTGATCACAGGTTATATAATCTCCCGTCTGTGGTGCCGTAATCATTTCCACAGCAACTCAACGGGGTGCATTTGGGAAGCAGGGGGAGCGGCGGCAGGGGCTGAGGCTCTCGGAGAAGGGCAGGTCCTCCAGCCAGGCAGGTGCCCTTAATCCCAAAGAGTTGGGAGCCCAGACACGGAGTCATTTTCTCTCTCTCTCTCCCCTTTGAGAAATGTATTTCATATACTGAATGGGTCTTAAATTAAACACTGAAAAATCTGTTTCATTACTTGCAGAGTAAGAGAGGGCCTGCTCTTTGTACTTTTTGTGTTTGACCTTTCTATCAGTTTCCTTTAGCAATATTAAACACCTGATTCTCCAAGTTCTAAAAGAGGTCTGATACATGGCATCGTGGTCTGATGATCTAATCACCGGATGAAGGGAGCTTGCCATTCTGAATTTTAATCCTCCACTGTGCTGAGTTTCCATGCTGCCTGAAGCTAGTCAGTTCATCCATCTCTCTGTCTCAGTCTCCTCGGCTTTGAAATGGGACCAGTAAGGACCGTGTCTCTATGGGTATTTTGAGGATTCATTACTTTAAGTATATGAGATGTTGCATAACTGGTAAGTATCATTGACTGTATTATCAGAAAAATAAAAGGAAACACTGTTCCTGCATTTCCGAGAAATGTTAGCACACATACGTTTCGCTGGAAACATTTATGTGTTCACGTGAGTATCAAGATAGGAAGAAAGATAGATGGCCCAACAGACTGATGCTCTACAGTGTGGGATGAACGTGCAGGATGCTGTGGCACAGCAGTCAAATGTGATACACTCAGGTGGGAAGCAGGCAGCAGGAGGAGATGAACACTTGAAAATAACACAGAGTCTGTTTCTAGGCAAGTGTCCTTAATACAAAAAAATGAGAGAGTAGAAGTACAGAAAATGTGTGTTACATAAACAGCGTTGTTTCCAAATAGAAGCTGTACGAGGAGCAATACCAACTCATCAAACTACAGTGAGAGCGGAGCCTCCCTCCAGGCTTTGTCTAAGGAAGGGATGTTTTCCAAATGCAGCGGGAGCCCTGTGCTGCTTTTAACCGCCTGCATTTCCTTTGTGCATATTCCCACAGTGTGGGGAGCAGTCGGGAGAGATCAGAGCTACCTGGGCCAGCACACTGCTGCCTGGTGGGGCTGGTGGAGGGGAGGGGGGTGGGCACAGGGCTGTGGGGAAAGACCCCGGCCCAGGATGAGCCAGGGGCCTCGTGGGCATCGGGAGAGAAGACAAGAGCATGAGGGCCCAAGTTACCCGTCCCATGGGAGACGTGCACAAAGGCAGGGCCCTGTGCTGCTGAGATGCCTGTTACCACCAGGCCCAGGCCTTGCGGAGGCCCTGAGCTACCTGGTACATAGAAACTGAGGTTTCCCTCGGCGGGTAAGTGAGTCTTCAGCTGAGTGAGCATATCCTGGTCACAAGACCCCTGCAAGCTGGCTGCCCCTCTCAGTCTTCCACCCTGTGACCCGCCTCATGGGCTTTGCTGAAACCTTCTGGATATAGCCTGGATTCTTAGACCAAACCTCCTTCTTCATTACACAACTACCTGCATTCGTTTCATGCTTCTCAAAGAAGTGTTCCAGAAGGTACAAAGACCAAGGGAAGGGAGACCAAGATCACACATCAAACAACTGGTCCAGGACGTAGTCATTCTGATGTGTTCGGCATACAGCACAAAATATTTGCTCATCTTTTTAATCTAACTGTTATCAGCCACCTGCTCTGTTGTAGGTGTCGGGCATACAGTGAAAAACAGAACATAGTCTTTCCCTTCCAGAAGATAACCTGCTGGTGGAGTTCTGGAGAATGGGAAGCAGGAGACAAAGAGAACACGAAGAAATGCATAAAAATGCAATCACTTTAGATAATAAGGGGGCAATTAAGAAAGTACAGGTCTCAAGGAGCACGGTGTGTCTGAAGGCTTAGTGGGAGGGTCAGGGAAGGTCTCCGGGAAGAATGGCATTGGGCAGGAGCCTGCATGAAGATCGGGGAGAAGTGCATTCCAGGCAGAGTGAAGAGCGAGGTCAAAAGCCCTGCAGAAGGAAAGAGCTTGGTGGGTCTAAGGACCAGCAAGAACACCGTGTGTCTGTTGGGAATCACTGGAGGAGAGCAGTAGAAGATGAAGGTATCACTGGCGTCTTGCAGACCGTGACAAGGACTTTGCATTTTGTTTCAAGTGCAATGAATGAGACCACATTCACGTCTTTGATCTACAGCCTGGTTCATATCTAAAGAAGAGTTCTACCTGTAGTATCCGGGAGGCACTGAAGTAGGGGCTGGGCAGGAGGAGGTGCAGAGAAAGAAAGGCCAGCCAGGAGGCTGGGTAGGTCAAGGGCGAGATAATCATAAGGACAGACGTGGGAGAGAACAGGTCGGGTTTGAGATAAAATTCAGAGGTACAGCTAGAAAGACCAACCACTGACTGGGTGCTGGGGTTCGGGGCTTGGGGAGGAGAATCCAGATGACTTCTAGGAACCAAAAGAATGAACTCATTGGTTAACCATTAAACTATCTAATTGATTCATTAATGTTGCTTGTCTTGGAACCATAAAAAATCAATTCTTGGAGAAAGGCAGCTTTATTAGATTAAAGAAAAAAATATGATGATCATAATAGTTAACATTTTAAGAGGATTTGCCAGTGTTAAACAGTGTGCCAACTATGTAAATATATTCTCATCCAATTTTCCATAACACTAATGAAGAAAGTTGTATGTCACTCCACCTCTGCAAGTTTACAGAAATTAACAAGCTTTGTTAAAGCCACACAAATAGTTAAGAAGGAGAGCAAGGATGGGTAACCCCAACCTGTTCTTAAGCATGATTCTATACTGTCTCTCACCTACCACCTATTGGTCTACAAGGCTGCTGAATACCCAGACGGTGACATGAGTAAGTGCATACTTAGACGAGACTTAATATTTTTCACCCTTGACACAAAAAAAGGCTTATTAAAAGAGACAGTGTCATAAATACTCAAATAAATGGAAGTTAAGTAATTTTGAGGTAACAGTTTTCACTTACTGATCTGTCAAAACAATTTTGTAATACCATTCCCTCTTGGCACAGACATGAGACTACTGTAACTGTCCTATGATATTAGTAATTACCGAACTCCTTAAAATATATATGCATAAGAGAAAACATTAAGAAGAAATTCAGCAGAAGTTCTAATAGATGACTGAACTGATTGGGTAATAATATTTGTATATTTTTAAACCATATTGAGATATATGCTTTCATAATTTAAAAATTACCATTTATATTAATTTACCTAACACATTTATAAGAACTTTCACATCTACAAATTTCCAATTCAAAAAATTCTTTGTCGAATCATGAGTATCATATTTCTTTCAGAAAATCTAATGAACATAAGATGTGGAATAGATACTGCATAGCACAGTGTGGACCAGGGAGAGAAAAGTGTCAACTTCCAAAGGGATGGGCTGACTTAACTCAAGAGATTCTGTTGGTCACGGGTGAGTGACAAATTATATCACCAAGTCCAAAAAAGGTATGAAAGTCTAAGGTGGTCAGGTCTGGAGAAAATAATGCATGATCTGATTTCCTGAACTACCCTTCATTTCAGATGGACTGCAACATACCTTCGAGAGGGCATTCTTTAATCAAATGACGGGGATCCTAAAAAGAACTGTCCTTTCACTATTGTCAGCATGTCAGCAAAGACAACAAACTTTGGTTCTGCTGCCCTGCTGTTGGATAAATCTCATTACAACAAATCCCAACACAAAAGAACAGCTCTAAGAATTTCTGAACCATTCTGCTTTGTGCCCTTTTTACACATTTTCATCACAACACTTCATACATCACTTTTGTAATTGTCTGCTTCTTCCCCTGGTGAATGAAACCCTTGAGAACAGGACTCACACCTTTGACCTTTATCACCTACTACCTAGCACAGAGCATGGCTCTTGACAGAGCACTAAGCATTTGTTTAATGAGTAAATCAATAAATCCATCCATCCAGTCCAGTGCACTCACTTTACAGATAAAACCTAAGCCCACACTGCTAGTTAATGGCAGAGCCAGGACTACACGTGATGTTTCTTATCTCTCAGATTTCCCAACCCCCAGTTTACAGCAGCTGCGGTGTCTATTTCAAGCATGTATGCATAATACAAAATTAAATAAAAATTGAAAAAATAATTCCTTCCCTTGAGATGACTGGGATAAATCTGACCTGCATTGGAAAATACCATTTTCAATGTATAATCAGAATTTTGTGTCTCAGGGAACGGAGGAGCTGTTCTTGGTGACGGCGTCCACGTGTGGCTTGAGCAGTGGTTTGTAGGAGGCCTGGGAGAGTGGAGCTGCGTCAGGAAAAGGGAGGGGGGGGGGGGGGGAAGGAGAAAAGTATACTGAGAGCGTGATCCAGGGAGAGGAGGATTTTAAAAAGTAAATTAAAAAGTATAGCACGTTGAGCAAGCAATAATATTTCTACAAAAGTGATAGTGAAATGGAATGGGGCCCAGCATCACATAATAAATGTGTCCCCATCCTGCTGCATGAAAATCTGTGGGCAACTTATTAACAAGCAGATGGTTCTCCCTCACACCTGTCTCTATCACAACACTTTTACTTCTTTTTCTTTTTTTTTGCTGAATTGCAGGTTTCCATTAATGAAAACTCTGAAGATTCTAAAACCTATTTCAGCTCTGGAAGCTGCCTACAGAAAAGCAACTACAGCATTAAAGAGGTAAAGGCATTTGGGGGAGATGGGGCCTGGGCTTACTTCATGGGCACCACAGAACTCTCAGAGCCCCATAGAATTAGGACCTGTGCGTACAGAATAAAATGGAAATTTCCTTCCATGTCATTTAAAGGTCTTGGAGAAAATCAACACTAGCGCTTAGGCTCTTTAGGCTTTGAGCTTCGATTGGATGGAGCAGAGGAATCGGCCTTAGAATTCTGGAGCTGGCTTGCTTCCTGGGGCTCTGTCTACCCTGCACCTAGGCTGTTTCTCCCAAGGTCAGGTCAGCCAAGGGCCGTGGATAACGATACATCATTTGATTTGGCTGTGGGTCAAATACAGCTTTTCCTAACAGGCACTGGCCCCCTGTTGTGTTTGGCTACAATTTTGGGAATAGGTGGGTACACTGTTATAGTGAAGAGAAGTGGGTTTGGAATCAGTTGGATCTGGAGATGGTCCTGCCTCAACCATTTGGCAGTGTGACAGCAAGGAAGTGATTCAGCCTCTTGAGACCAGATTTTCACATGTGTCACACGTGCCCCTGAGTTTTTGTGTAGATTATATGAGAAAATGATTGTAAAGTGCTTATCACAGAGCCTAGCAAATAGTTACGTGCTCAACAAAGTTTAGGTATTATTATTATTATTATTACACTTGGACAAAGTATTAATTGCAAAAATGCCTAAGAGACTAGAAACGTATGCCTGCCTCTGTCTATATCCTGCTTTCTTTGTGTCTCTCTCTTCCTTGTCTTTCTTTTACAAGAACTACCAGCTTGAGCCTGCATTACGGGTTTGTTCTTAGACAACGGTGATTCTATGAAAGCAAAACATCTCCCAACTTGTGTGTTGGGGCCAGTAAGAAAGCAACCTAGAAAGGGAGGAAATGACAAAGAAGCAGAGGAACTTTCCATGCCCAGCGTATCCTTCAGTCCTCAAGGGGCAGAGTAACAGCCCCTAAGGGTGAAGGATGGTGTGCGCCGTGTGGCCCCCGGAGAGATGTGTGAGCCAGGTTGTGGGTCACCACGGCTACGAGGTGAGGAAGGGTTCTTGCTCCTGTGATTGGCAGACATGTCACACAGACTGAACAGGGCTCCTGGTCTTGGGGAAACTATCTCCTTTACTCTGAAGTGCTAATCACCATATCTTTCCCAAAGTGTGTGGAAATGGCGTTTGGTTTAAAAAGTGTAGCAAAATGAACCCATGGGACTTGGCTTCCCATTGAAATCACTGGGTCGTAAATGGACTAGGATATGCTTAAGAGGTATCTGGAGGCTGTGCTGCCCCCTCCCAGTGGCAGAGTTACAGGTGGTAGTTTTGCTCCCACAGGTGTCTCCAGCAAACCCCCTTGCATCATCTAAATTCGGATAGTATCACTACTGAAGCTACCTCTGCTGCTTCTCTCTGATGTATGTCGACAGCATTTAGTATTTATTGAAGCATCATCCTTTTGGTTAAATATAGAACACAAGAAATGTCTAATCAAAGTGTTTGATAATATAGAAAAATCAAAGAAAGAAAAAGAACCAATATGCTATTTAGTCTGTGAAGTCTAACCTGTTATTCCTTCTATTCTTCCAGCAACGTTTCCCAGCCACCCTAGCTTTAAAACAGCTTGATGTGGACTTATTAGTACTATGTCTTTTCATAATATGCCATATGCAAAGATATTTAATAACAGAGGCACGTTTTTTCTTTGTTGAATATGAATAAAGCTGAAATAAAAGAGGATAACATCCAGGCATTTACAAGAGACTATATTTAACCTCCTCTCTAAGGGCTTTCAAAGTCTGGCTCATATACCAACAGATATGGCTCACATCTGTTTGCCCTGTGATGATTCAAGGGCTTCTACTGGCCTCTTATTCTTGATTCCTTCCTGCTAACAAGCTTCAAAATCACCCCAAACTTTGTCAAAACCAAGACAAAGCCAAGGAAAAATTTCATTCCAATCAGGGCTTTGAGCTCCTAAAAGACTTTGTGGTGAGGCTTGACACTGACTATAGAGATAAATGATTAACGGCGAGGCCTGAAAAGCATGAGGTTTACGTAGAACACAGCGAGAAGGGAAATGCTGTGAGCAGACGGCATGTGACCGCTGTCAATCATGGCTTCACTGCTACAGAATTTTTGAGTTTGTGTGTATAGGTTACAGTGTATTTGTATAAAACATACAAGGGTACAACAAATATAAATGTGCTTTCTATGTATGCATATGTGTGTTTTTATTTAACAGGTTAAATACATGCACTTTAATGTCACATAGTTTTCTTTCATTCCATACATTTGGTATGAGCTTTTTTAAATGGACTCAAGCCTCTACCTGAAATACCTTCTTTTTCCTTAACCACTTTATTCACTTCTTGTTTTCTTTCAAGACCAAGCTTACAGGTCATGTCTTCCATGAAATGGCTCTAACAAGTCTCACTTCAGTCATGGTTTCTTTCATCCTCTCGTCCAACAAATGATTAGTAAGCGTATACCAGGTATCAGGCACATGCTAGGGGTTTAGAGATGCAAGAGAGAACAAGACCCCGGCCAAAGTCTGCTCCTCTTTCCCCTATCACACTGTGCCAATTTCTCCTATAATACCTGTCACTTTTTACTGCAACTTGTAGTGTGTGTGTCTGTGTCACCTACTAGACAGCCAACTTCTTGATTTGGGGAACAGCTTTTAAAAACATGACCACTGCATTCTAGGCCTTGCAGGCCACCTGGAACATAGGAGGTGCTCAACAAATTTGTTGAAATAAAATGAAAGTTTAAAAAGGAAAGCTGAGGCATGGCAGACACGTAGAAGCTCAATATTTCTGACTACTAAAATAATTTGCCAGTGCACCATTGCTACGAACATGGAACTGAATATGCAACAGTCACCATGAAAACAAGTATCAACACATTTTGTCTAAGAAAAAAACTCCTCTCATTTTGTCTCTAAGCACTGCTTAGAAAATTTCATCAATACATTGTAATATTAATCAAGAATAAGTTGATACACAATGTTTGATGTGCCAGAAAGTACATTTGCACTATCATTTGTTTCTCAGGCCATGGAGAGAAGTGCAGGGAAAATGGTCTGCCTCCAAATTTAATACGAATAACTCCCCAGTTGATCAGCCTTTATATACATTGAAATTTGAGCCACTTAATATTCTTTCTCTCATAGTCTGGTCAATATTCATGTGCATTTTCTAGTTAATGTTTCTTTTTATACTAAAGCCAACCTTTTAAAAGATTTTCTTCAATATAACTTGGCTTGTCCTGGGGAGGTTGTTCTCTCTCCTTCAGCTCAGAAACAAGTTTTAAGGAAGGGGCTTTACTAGTTTTGTGATCAATCTTATTGTTAGCAATAAAAACCCTGAGCCCAGCACAAACCAAAGATCTCTGACCCAGAAAAAAACCCAAAGTGACAGGATCCCGTGTCACTTTTCCAGACAGGCTTTGTTGGGTTCCACTCATTCTGTTACCAAAACATCCCCTTGAAAGAAGCCACCGAGTGCCTGCACGTAGTTGTATGTAAAGGCATCCGCAGTCTTCATTTATATGCATTCTTACGCAAATGGGATCATACTACAAGTCTTGTTCTGCAACTCAGCTTTTCAAATGTAACACTATTACTATGTCTCCCTAGACAGGAGCAGATTGATCTATTTCATCCTTTTTATCTGCTGCAAAGTATCCGCAGTAATTCCGAGCCACGATATATTCAAACATTCCTCTTTAGGTGAACATTCAGGTTGTTCTCAGAGACGTTTACGGCTAATCTCAATCACTGGTTTCCAAATTTACATAACTGAATGCAGAAGGCTCTGACATTCCACAGTTTTATATATGGGACTTGAACATCACAGATTTTGGTATCCGCGGGGGTTTTGGAACCAATCTTCTGCAGATACCAAGGGACAATTGTAATCATTTTTTATGTTCAAATGAAATTTTATAGAGCTCTCCACAATACAGAACACCGTAAACCAAAGGCTTCCTCTAGTCAAAGTTAGATTCAGGGAAGGGGCGTGTGTAGGGTCTGGAGCCCACCTGTGCAGCTCTGGGGCCTCTTGCTGAGCTGCTCTGCCCCCACATGCTACCGCAGTGCCCTCTGAGCCACCCGGATCAAACCTGCTGCTCTCACAATGTGGTTTGGAAAACCTAAAGGGCCAGGACAAAATGCCTAATGATTCTCTGTTCTAAACAATAAAATTATCTGATCCACTGGCCCAGGGATTTGAGAAGGCACTACTGCAGTGGGTATCTTCCAGCTTCCAATTTGAGATATTTGCAATCCTGAAGATTATGTATGTGACAACATAATGTGTGTGTGCGACAGGAAACAGACTTCACACGTGCATAAACGTGGGAGGACTGAGGGTCAAGGCAAGTCCCCTGGCCCCTCCACGTGGAGTTTCCTCTCTTATTACTTAGGGTGATGAGTGGCTGGAGTTCATGGGGTATGAGATGGACTGTAAGACATTTTTTATTGCAACAAATTTGTCTTCCAAATGATGCCTTCTGTGGGCTAAAAATAAAGTGCATTTTCGGCTCCTATGTACATCCACTGAAAAGAAGAGCCGGCAGCCCTGACATAAAACAGCAACAAAATAATTTGGGACCAAAATGTATCTTTAATTCAAAGCGGATAATTCCTATTCTGTTAAATGAGAAATTATGAGTAGGTAAACATCCAGGTTATTGTTTTCTACAACAGGTCAATTCCTCGACACAAATGCAGATCATACTCTGTAATTCTCAGGGACTCAGAAAATATCTGTTGAATCAGTTAACTTTTAATGAAATTTGTTTTTCAGTTGTCAGTATATAATGTATATGCATATCAAAAGAATAGAAGGGAATTAAATTACACGCAGAAAAGTAATCAAAAGAGCTGATTGTGAAATGACCATTTGGGGTTAGAAATTAAAACAAAAAGTTCTGCGGCGCCAGCAACCGTCTGTAAACCCGTCCCCCATGTGAGCACAACTGTGAAAGCATTCTTTCCGCTCAGACCATCCTCTTCCCTCTTCTGTACCACTGATCCCCTCACCCCGGCCTCCCAGAGCTGCCTGCTCTGCTCTCATCTGCATCCTCAAATATCAGTATAAAACTCCCCACTTTGAAACTCCGCCTAAGACTTCTTAATAAGACACGCCTCATGGTTATGTGAACATATATCTCAGATTTTCAAGAACTGCCAATTTTAAAGTAATCAATCTTACTTTCTCCAGGAATACACTCGTTTGTCAAAACACATGTCTTGATTAGGAAATACGGCCATTATATTGATGCTACAAAGTTATCCCTCCCTCCTTCACATTACTTTACATCCCATCAAAACTACCATTCATTCCAAAAAGACAACTGAAGAATATCTGATGCAATTAAAGTGGGAAATAACTTGACTAGTAGTGATAGCTGTTTTTTAGGAAGAGGCTTACTGCAAAGCCATGAGTCTCTAATTCTAGCAGATACATATTCGTCCATGAGGACTTTTCTATTACCGCCTAACTACACCTTAACAAACCTTGGATGCAAACAGCTTACTCATTTTTCTGTTTTGTAAGTTTCCTATATTATCTTTCTCCGAACGACGTGGAAGGGATACACCTGTTGATAGGCACCTACGAGAACAGAAGCCGCAAAAGGCCGTGGCATTCTGGTGGCAAATGATAGTTACCTTGTGGGATGTTACTGTACCAATGTTTTCCTGTCTTCGTTAATCCCCTTAATCATAAATATTCCATGCATTCCCTGTTCCCTCCAGGCACTGTGAGTCATGTCTGCTCAGAAAGACACAGTTCTCACAGGCTGCCCCTCACAGCCACCGTGAGAGGAAGACACTTCAGCGTTCCCTCCGCAAGTGTTTACTGAATTCTCAAACAGGAAACGGCTTCGCAGAAACACACATCTCAGAAGAGCCTTCTGCACAGATGTCAGATTTCCGTAGACTCCTCCCAGAGGCATACAGATCCCACAATGGCCTATTTTTAGTCCTGATAATTAATGTTGGAGGAGAAAGGGAGGAGGATGAAAATGTAGCTCCAGCAGAAAAGCAATTACCATTTATGTCACATATTCTCACCTAGAAGATGTGCTATTTTCAAAGAAATAGAGGAACCTTTCCCAAACCTACAGATTTTTCAACTACACCTCCCATGAAGTAGACATTTAAATCTTCCCCTTCAGAATTCTAGAAAGAGCTTGGACTCATAGGTTAATATATGCAGCAAGTGTTATACCAGTGTGGATTTTACTACTACAAAAAAAGATGTTTGTTTTGAAGTCCCAGAAAGCAAGAATTTGCATCCCTCGCACACACCGAATAATCATGATCAGCAGTTTCAACAAAAGCTGGCGATGCCTTCATACTCCTTTGCACCAAGTCCCCAGTATCTAATTTTTAAGACATTTTCCCACTCCGTTATGACTTCGTGGAAATTGGTCTTGTCTGTGAAGACTTCTGCATTGTCTGTGGATTCATCCACATCTGTTAAATAAGGGCACTTTTGTCCCACCTCATGAAACTCAGTCCGTGAAGAAATACAGCACAACGTAGGGTCCCTCAGAGTCCAGAGACACAGTGAAGGGGGTGGCAGCCACCTCATCACACTCAGACAAGGTTTCCTCTGCAAGCATGGCCATGCTCACTTTCCCTAAACCCACGGCTCAGGGCTGAGGTCCTGGAGGTGGGGAGGGGGGAGCTGCATCACAGAGAACCACAGATGACTTTGACTGTTTTTTAATATTATTTATTTATTAAAAATTTTTTTTTTTTTGCTGCATTGGGTCTTTGTTGCTGCACTCGGGCTTTCTCTAGCTGCGGCAAGCGGAAGCTACTCTTCGTTGCGATGTGCAGGCTTCTCATTGCAGTGGCTTCTCTCTTGTTGCAGAGCACGGGCTCTAGGCATGTGGGTTTCAGCAGTTGCCGCATACAGGCTCAGTAGTTGTGGTGCACAGGCTTAGTTGCTCCCCGGCATGTGGGATCCTCCCGGACAAGGGCTCGAACACATGTCCCCTGCATTGGCAGGCGGATTCTTAACCACTGCGCCACCAGGGAAGTCCCTGACTTTGATTTCTGACTCGAGTTCTCTTTTTAATGAACCTCTCTGCTCTATGCATCCTCTCCTTCTTGGAAATCTGCTCTCCTCACTTCTGTGAATGTTGCACAAAGTTTGGTCTTTTCCTGACAGCTTCCCCTCCGTTTCCATCACAGCCTGCTTTCCTTCTGGCCGCCCCAGAAATGTTGGCATTGCACAGGGATCCACACACCTTCCCAAATCTAAATGTCCAGCCCAGTCTCTGTCAGGATTTACACTCATGGATTCACATGTTTTCCAGGTAGCTCCTACTGATGTCACAGAAATCTCAAATTCACCACATCCAAAGTGACCTTAGTATGTTACCCTCTAAGCCAGTCCCGTCTCCTATGCCTACATCTCGTCACTGGGGCTGTGGCCCCCTCAGTCACCTGATTAGCCTGCACGTGTGTGTCTTCCACGGCCACTGGCTCTTTTCCTCCACAACCAGTCTATCACAAGTTCCTGCAATATCGTCTCCAAGAGAGTTCTGGAATCCATGCACTCTTCTTTACCTCTGCCATTGTTACCCTGGTGCAAGCCCTCATCCTCACTTGCCTGGACAACCATGGCAGCTTCCTGAAGGGCCTCCCTTTTTCCACATTCTCAAATTCATCCTCCATCTACCAGGGAGATCTTTCCAAAACATCCTCAGAACTATGAGATTGCCCACCTTAAAACCTTTCAGTTATTTCTTTAGCATCTGCAGGATAAAATCAAAACTCCATACAGTGGTGTAACACCTGGTCCCTGCTTTCGTCCCTAATCTCGTGTATGCCTAGAGACTGCCATCCTGCCTGAAATTCAGCATTCTAGCACACTGAGCTATTTGAAGGTGTTCTCGTATGTGCTGTTTTTTTAAAATTGAAGTATAGTTGATTTACAATATTGTGTTAGTTTCAGGTGTACAGCAGTGATTCAGTTACATATGTGTGCGTGTATATATGTATATTTTCAGATTATTTCCCTTACAAGATACTGAATACAGTTCCCTGTATTATGCAGTAAATCCTTGTTGCTTATCTATTTTATGTATAATAGTTTGTATCTCTTAATCCCATACTCCTAATTTATTCCTCCCCTTCTCCCTTTCCCCTTTGATAACAGTAAGTTTGTCTTCTATGTCTGTTTGAGTCTGTTTCTGTTTTGTATATAGATTAATTTGTATTATATTTTAGATTCCACATATAAGTGATATCGTATGGTATTTGTCTTTCTTTGTCTGACTGACTTCACTAAGTATTATATTCTCTTATTTCATTATTTTTTATGACTAATTTTCCTGTGTGTATGTGTGTGTACAATATATATACCACATCTTCTTTATCCATTCATCTGCTGATGGACACAGGCTGTGTTCATGTTTTTGGCTATTGTAAATAGTGCTGTTATGAACACTGGGGTGCATGTATCTTTTCTAATTATAGTTTTCTCTGGATATATACCCAGGATTGGGATTGCTAGATCATATGATAACTGTATTTTTAGTTTTTAACAGGAACCTCCATACTGTTCTCCATAGTGCCTGCACCAATTTACATTCCCACCAACAGTGTCGGAGGGCTCCCTTTTCTCCACACCCTCTCCAGCATTTATTATTTGTAGACTTTTTTTTATATTTATTTATTTATTTGGCTGCACCAGGTCTTAGTTTTCTGGCATGCGGGATCTTTAGTTGCGGCATATGGGATCCAGTTCCGTGACCAGGGATCGAACCCGGGAACCCTGCATTGGGAGTGTGGAGTCTTAGCCACTGGACCATCAGGGAAGCCCCTATTTATAGACTTTTTGACGATGGCCATTCTGACTGGTGTGAGGTGATACCTCATTGTAGTTCTGATTTGCATTTCTCTAATAATTAGTGATGCTAAGCATCTTTACATGTGCCTGCTGGCCATCTGCTAATCTTCTTTGGAGAAATATATTTAGGTCTTCTGCCCATTTGTTGATTGGATTGTTTTTTTTTTCAATATTGAGTTGTATGAGCTCTTTGTATATTTTGGATATTAGCCCCTTATTGTTTGCATCAATTTGCAAATATTGTCTCCGATTCTGTAGGTTTTTTGTTTTTTTTGTTTGTTTTGGTTTTTGCTATGCAAAAATGTGTTGGTTTTATCTCCTCTTTAGTTGGACCATGCCTCCTTAATTAACTCCATAACAACTTCCATGCCAGATTTAAGCAACTCTCCTTATCCTTTAAGACACAGCTCCAGATCCTTCCCTGGTAGAGTTCCCATAACACCCACCATGCTTTGTGCTCACTCTATCACTGCACTTGCCCGTGATACAATCCACTAGGGAGCAAACTCCACCAGGGCAAGGACATTATCTTGTTCACCCTGGTGTACCCAGAGTCTGGAACACTGGTTGGTGTCCATTTTTGTTTGCCAATGTTTCCAAATATTCATTTAAAAAGTAAGGTCCACCATATGAAGATAAGCAAGAGCTCAGATTCAGGTAGGGTGTTTGCTCCATGCTTCTATCCTCAAGAGTTAAGGAAAGTCCCTAAAAGTAAGAGGGCAAATTGAGGAGCCTTGGTTGGGGAGCAAAATTATTCTCTTGCTTCTTTGTTCTTCTTTTCTTAGAAATGTTGGAAGGAATCTGTGCCTTTGCTTTGAGTTTTCCTTTCATTCCCCTGCATCTATCTATCCACCTTTACTCACAGCAGGCTCTTGAGCTCCCTTCAAGATTCAGTCTGGGGTTCTCTGTTCTTCCCAATTCACTGATTTCTCCTGGGTCACTTCCTTCATCCCCAAAGCTGCCCCATCACTTCCTCGTGGAAGATGCCCAAATCTCCATGTCCTGTACTGACTGCCCTCCTGAACTTTGGGCGAGTTTTCCAACTGGAGGCCAGTCTGCTCTCCTGAATGATCTTCTGTCAATTCAAAGAAGGCATTAAAACGAGATTCATCCTTCCCCCTGAAACCACCCCTCCCCATGACTCTCCCGTTTTATTTGACAGCACCAACCTTCTAAATCACTCAGCCTTGAAAATGCAGAATCAACTTTGTCATCTTCTTCTTCTATACCTCCCACATTTAATCAGTAACAACAGCCTTTTTAATTAATATGGATGTGGGGAAATTAACGAAGTTTTCAGATATGACAAGTAGTTTGGTTTAATTGATGTAGAGGGTATATTACAGCATCAGTGGAATGTAAGACCAAAATGATAGCGTAGAGCCTGATGCTGCGGGGCCTTGCATTGTAAGCTAAGGAACTGGGAATTCACTTAAAAGAACACTTGGAAGGTGGTGAGTATATAGTATAAGAAATGAGTTTTGGTAAACATTAATCTGATCTTGACATCTGGGATGTTAGAACGGTGGTGGTGGGGATGCTATTTAAATTAAAACACAAAGGAGCATCGCTCAGTTACACACCAGCTGTGTGACCGTTAAGGTACTGAGCTTCTCTGAGCTAAGTATCCTCCCTAGAAAAGAAGTTTAATAGTATCTATCATAGGAGCGTTTTGTGGGTTAGAGATAATGCACACAAAAGCACAAATAATCATGCCAGCACATCTGGGGCATTGATCGACTTGCTGACGTGGTTTCCAGAGTGATTGCGACTAGGCAGGGACTTAGCTCAATCCCAAAGAATGTGGAGACTGTTCCTGGAAACCTTCAATCAACCCCCGGTAGGGACCTGTGTCCTAGCATCCTTTAGACCACACGCTCCCTGGGAGCACAGCCATGGCTAGTTCATCTCTACATCACCTACACATAGGAAGATCTCAACAGTGTTGAATGGATGAATCAGTTAATGAACGAACCAGAGTCCATAGTGACTAGCTTTCCTTCAACTCGAGTGAGGTTCCCAGCTATTTGAACAACAGCATCTTTCTCAGGTCGATGAACACTTTTGATTTACCCTTGGCACCTGTAAGTGATATTATCAGGTACTTGGGTCCTTTTTCTTCCTCCAAGTGCTCTCAAGTACACTTTGAAGCTGTTGAAATTGACAGAAGGAATTTCCTCTTATATCTTCAAGAAATAAGGTATAATAAGAATGCTTCAGTCTCACTGACATTAAAAGTTAACGTGTTTGGGCTTCCCTGGTGGCACAGTGGTTGAGAATCTGCCTGCCAATGCAGGGGACATGGGTTCGAGCCCTGGTCTGGGAGGATCCCACATGCCGCGTAGCAACTGGGCCCATGAGCCACAGCTACTGAGCCTGCGCGTCTGGAGCCTGTGCTCCGCAACAAGAGAGGCCGCGACGGTGAGAGGCCCGCGCACCGCGATGAAAAGTGGCCCCCGCTCGCTGCAAGTAGAGAAAGCCCTCGCACAGAAACGAAGACCCAACACAGCCAAAAATAAATAAATAAAAAATAATAATAAAAAAAAGTTAATGTCTTTATTTATTCATCTACTTTGATGGACCTGTTGTGCCTTCCTACATCCATCTTCCTCTCTTTGGGTTTCTCTCTGGACAGTGTTGCCCTTGCTCAAGCTGGATATACGTATAGAAATGGGCAATTGGCAGCCCTACAAACCGCCGGCTGGGGAGCCACTCTTCCTGCGCCGATGCTGGCAGCTGTCCCAGACCTCCCAGACGGGCTCTGACTTCTCTGACCTCCACCCTGCTCTGTCCAGACCTTTGCCGCCTACTTTCCCTGCGTTTGTCTGAGCATCTCCTTTCACAGGCCAGTGTCTGGCTGATTTGGCTTTGTAATTTGGGGGATAAGGTACAGAGTCAAAGGCTTTTCCCGGAAAGGCTGACCCCAGGAGGCCTGCCCTCACCAACCCCCTTCTGTACCTACATAAGTAAAGCCACCCTACAAGTGTCATCACAGCAATCTACAAGTCTTTCCCTTTTTCCCGTTTCTGGAATGATGTGATTCCATTCAGGGGGCAATTAGGAGACATTCCTGAACTTAGGAGTTGAAGAAAAGGAAGGCAGAAAGATACAATGAGAACTGAAACGAAAAGCAATTCTGCAAGTGAAGTAAGGAAGATCCCTTGGACTTGGAAGTGGGCTCAGTAAGTGAACGAGCAGCCCTCCCTTTTATTAGTTCTTTCTGTTAATACCTTTAGAGCCAGTTCTGCAGAAATCGCTGCTAGGGGTTTCGATCTATCGGGCTTTAGCTTCATAAGGAACTGTGGCGTAACCTGGAAGACAACGGTTACTTTTTGACTTGTGATGGAATTTTATTTTCAGGCAGACCTGAATTTTAATTCCACTTCCATCACTAATTATGTGACTACAGTTACCGGCAGAGTGCCTGAGTCACCAGAAGATGCCCAACAAATACTAATTGTTATTATTAACATTGTGCTACTGTGATTGTTATTATTTTGAAGATTATAGCATGACGAGGAATGGAATATCTCAAAAGTCAACTTGGCCCCTCGTCTTCCTCCATTGCTGCCAGGGAGGAGAATGCTCTCTGGAATGAGGTGGCACCCAGGCCGTAAAGGCTGGTCATCGTGTGACCTCGGGGGGTACTTCTAGGGCTAATCCATTCCTAGACTGTTAGGTTGCTGATGCACAAAGTATGGGGCTCAGAATGTTTCCCAAAGAGCTGCTCTCCCTGAAGGGCCAAACGCTGTCTTACGAGCAGCAGGAAGGACTCGATGGATACTGACTGAGCTGAACTGAACTGGGGCAGGTCCATGGTCTCTCCATCCGAGTGTTCTGTCTCTGATGCTCGTTATAAGGAACTGGTAATAGAAATTCACCATGACCTGCTTTACTCACACAAAGAACAGAGACATAGCCTTGAACAACTTGCTTCTCTAAACAGAGAACACGCTGCACAGCGGTGAAGAACTTGGTTCTGGATTCAGACCTGGGTTCCAGCTCTGGATCCAGGATCTCACTAGCTGTGTGATCTCAGGTAACTTATCAAATCTCTCTAAATTCCAATCTCCTTCTATGTAAATCAACACACTGATGGTATTACCGGAAACATTAAAGACTTATCAGAAGGCTTAAATAAACCAACTGTATATAAAACATGGGCCACAGTGCCTGGCAGGCAGCACATGTTCCAATACATTGTTTGTTTGGCTTGTAGACACCATCGGGGGTCCACACGCCCTCTGAGTAAGGAGCCGGGTCCTCGCGTCTTCAGATCTGCATTCTGCTCTGACACACAATGCCGCATCTCTTTTTTCTAATTCTGACCAGTCCAGGGATGAGGGACTGCTATTTTTATTTCGCCTTAACATTGGAACCAACCCTGCCAGTGGTGCCTGTTTTCTTGATTTTAATTAAGTAAGGCTTTATGGTACTTGCTTCAGTAAAGCCCAGGTAATAGAGAGGAGGTTAGCTGGATGAACCCAGACCCCAGGGTGTTAATCCCAGCCTTGCCGAAGATGCTGGGCAATCTAGCTTGGCGTCTTGTTGTGGAGGAGAATTAATTTAAAAAAATGATTATGCTGCTCTTTGCAAATATGATTCGCAGCAGAAATAATCAATGACAATAACGGAGGAGCAGGGCCCCTGGGGAGTCCCCCACCCCTTACCCATGGGTGTGCTCCTGGAAAGCAGCCCCTCCTGGGCCCTCCTAAGGGCGGCTCGTGTTCAGTAGGTGTCCAGGCATTCCAAGTGAATGTGCACCATTACTGCAGGGAGGTCCCTGGATCGCTGCAGAATAAGCCCATCTTCCATGATCCTTCCTGCTCCATCATAGCTCCCCATTTTGTCATGAATGCTAAGAAGTCTGAAATCTTTTTTTTTTTTCCTGTTACCACCACTAGGGCTTTGCTCTAAGCCCTTACCAGTTCTTTTTCTGCAATATCGCAGCAGGCTTACAGTGGTCTCCCTCGTCTCTGGTCTCGTGATAACGCAAGCCTTCCTTCACACCTGTGTGCAGGTGATCTTTTTAGGAGCCGAGTGCTAACCCTGGGACCTCTCTGAATCAGGGCCTTGCTGCTGTGCGGAATGAGCTGCAAACCCGGATGCGGAGGCACAGGACAGGAGGGTCCTGGAGAGAACCCACACCGAGGACTGTCTCCTGGGTCGGGAATTGAATCCAGTGAGGTGGCAAAACAAGTTTCATTATTGTTCTCCCATCCATGTTACAGAAACAGAATCAGAAGCATCTGGCAACTTGTCATGGGCCTTAAAGCGATTATCTGAACTCATACTGTCTGACTTCCAAGACCATCCTTTTTCCACTAGACCATCACAGACTACCCACGGCAGGCACTGGGTGCCACGTCCAGCCTCAGGGCTGCCTCTGCCGACCCTCTCAACTCCCGTGAGGGAGCCGTCCCAAACCACCCACAGATGCCCAGGACACAAACAGTCAAGCTTCCCGCCTTGGCCGCCCAGCACACCACAACCCCAACTCCTCATCCAACTTCCTTCTTCCTTTAAAGGAGCAGCTGGAATGCCACCTTCCTTTTGTCTTGGGCATATTTCATCCTTCCCTCCTCTGTGCTGTTTTACAGTGGAGACCACCCTTCCCTTCATTCTTCTGTATTAATACTGCATCATCACTGCCTTTGTTTACATACAGTCTGCCCTCATCTATTCAATGCCTAGGACTGTCTAATGCTTACGTGTACCTCTGCTGCCAGGCACAGTACCGGCTACACAGAAGGTGTTCAAAGCCACCTCAAGGAATGAGAACAAACAAAAAATAAAATATTAACACCAGAAATTCTTCTTCTCCTTGTACTGACATTTGTCTATCTCTGTAGTAAACATCACAAAAAATGCTTTTTCATCTTATGAATTCAGGTTAGGGTAACATGTAAAAAATAAATTTAACAAGGAAAATGTTAAATCAGCTCTGTACGAACCAGGCATCCATACATATGCATGACAATCAATTACTCGACATCTCAGTTTCAAGGGATAATATTTGTCCTGGCACCCAGCTAAATTCTAAACCATCTTGGGTACACCTATGACCACATCCTCAAGCATCTGCTCAATAATATAACAAAGTACCAGCACTCAGGGGATGTCTTAGCTCTTTCTTAGATCAGTCAGGCCCAATCTGCTAAAAGCACTGAAGAAGGTCACATTTCTACACAGATATCTGGTTGCAACTCCCTTGCCAGGTACTTTTAAGCCAAGTTTTCCCCAAACAAAGTGACAGACAAAAGTTCTGCCAGTTTCACCCTTCCGCTGCACAACTTGGGCTCCTCTTCTCACTGATGCCATAATTTATAGCAAAGGACTCTGCAGAGGAGGGGGTGGAACCATGGCAAAACGCCGATGTTTGTACCACACTAGCTCAAGAGATAGTCAGCTCCCAAAGGGCTCTGGGGCAAATGAACTCGAGCAGCGTTTGCTGTTTGCTGAAGGCTGCGGCTTGGGAGTGGAGGACAGGGCGAGCAGGACAGCCTCTCGGCTCTGTCGTCTGTGTCATTACTTGCAGCCAAAGAAACCACATCGTTATTCCTAAAGGAGACTCTGGCCAGGCATTTCATTTGAAAACTGTCATTTTACAAATGTTTAATTACTCCTCAAATGCAAAGGATGACTGCAAATGTGCGATCTGTCCTGTAAGAAGCTATCAACCTTAACCTCCTTGAGTCACTGGCAAGAAAAACATTGTACGTAGAAAATTAAAGTGGTTTGATCACTTTGCATTTAAAATGGTATTTCTGCCTTCCCCGTGGCTTTGCTCTCTGACCTCATCTCTACCTCCGGGGAGATTTCCCAGTGTCAGACCCATGGCTCCGTGAGAGCTGGCTTCTCTCTTCCTGGGTCTCTCACGCGAGGGATGCAAGATTGATTTTAGTTCCAGGTGCATAGCTAGGAAATCACCTGAAAATTAGGCTCTCATTTTAATTAAAAGAGGCCTCTATGGTGTTTCTCTGGGCTTCTTAGAAGACCTAGCTCATTTGATTTTCATATGTGAAGTTTGAAGCTACAGTCATTTTAGTGGTGGTGGTTGTAACTTCTAAAAATGCCATGTGTTCATTTTAATCTGACAAATATAACTGAGTAATTTGGGGCCCTTGATTGAGCCAGAAAGAGGACCCCAAAGTGAGTGTGGTGAAATCCCTGCTGCTCTGACTTTGCCGGTCTCTCCCCACCAAAATACTTATTTCCCTCACCCAAATCCGCTGTGTTTCAGCTCAAATCCCCGCTTCTCTACACCGTCTCCCATGATACCCGTAACTGGAAATAATCATGCCCCCCACTGAATTTCCTAAAGTCCTTTTTCCAGAATGTTCTTACAACATGTATGGCTAATGACCATGTCATCGCTTTTGTCTTCTCTGCCCAAATAGACTTTAAGTTATTTGAGGACAAGTTTCTTATGATAAAGCATGCAGCAGGCACTTGAAACCCACGTGTTATATTGATAACAATTCCCTCAAGGTGTTTATATTGTGATGGGAGTGTGTATAGGTAAAGGCAGGGCTACAACTTGAAGTGGGGAATGATCAGTTTTACAAGGTAAGAGCCAAGTGCTCCACAGATACAAATGAGAGGAAGGTGGTAATTTAATTGGAGGACCAGGACCATGTCAAGGCTTGGTGAGGGGGGGGACAACTGTCTGGGGCTAAAGGATTTCCAGGACAGGGGATTTTTGTGTTAAAGCTAGGAAAGTCTCGGACAAACCTTGAGAGCCGGTCACCCAACTCAAGGCTGCCGCTTACTTCCAACAGCGATGGGAGGTGGAGAAACAGTCCGCACAAAGCCAGGGCTCCTTTGAGGAAGGATCCAGTAGCCTAGCGTCACTGGCATGAAATTTATTCAGGAGTGTAGTGGGGCACGGGCTAGAAAGGAGGACAGGGGCTTTGTAGGGAGGGGTCAGGGTGAGAACCTGGCAGAGCGTGGATCCGAAATGGGAGACTCCCATAAACACTTGGTCTGGGTATGTCTGCAGCCTCTGCCACTTGGTTTCACTACCCTCGTGATGCCCACTCCGGACCCGTCCTCTAAACAGTTTCCCGAGAACGGCAGTGGTTCACTGTAAGTTGTCAGTGAAACTGGCTTCCCTTCCTGTTCACAAAAGTTTCCAGTCCACTAAGTAATTTGTCATGACCAGGAGGTAAGAGACCTTGAGGATGACAGTAGATCTCATAGGAAGCACATTGTTTGGAAACCCAGTAGCCTGGGGTCCATTGTAAATGGCCCTTATTCATCCTACTTGGCTGCTTTCCAAAAGGGCACCTCTGAACACACCACAGGCGCTATTTAGGAGGCCAGGGTCCCTAACTTGAGGGCTACCGAGGGAGTCTGGGGGGGCTGGACAGGAAGCGGGAAGTATTGCTTATGCAGAGTGAAGAGTACCCTTTCATGGAAGCGCTTCTGACCTTGACATTTGATTATTTATACTGTTGAAAAAGTGTGTAATTATTTCTTCCAAGTTTCTCTATGACATTAAAGGATACGGTAGCCAGCTGTTTATGTGTTTACTGAGGGCAAAAGAAGAATTAATTGGATTGATTTATATTCCATCAAGAAGTATTTAGGCTGCAGTTCAGAAAAACTGACATTACATTTTCTAGAAAAGAAAATATGTCATCCACATTCCCAAATCTTTTTCTTTAAGCCTTGTGGTATTAACTTTCTACATAAATTCATTGTGTTCTCACTAATGAACACACACTTATTAAGGACAAATTTGTAATCTAAATAACTGATAGTAGCCAGAGAACTTAATACAGCTTTTAGTTTTGTGCTCCAAATCAAGTCACAAACTGAGCCAACCTCCCTCATCTCATTTTTCTCGAGCTTTGAGTGACTAGCAGATTCTGAGACCTGATTTATCCCGGGAATCTCCTCAATGTGCTAATTCAGTCATGCTGCATGCACTGGAACTGGGGAGATTTGGGAGGGGAGGTTGTAACAGAGACTAGAAGCTGGGAGTTGCTAACAGGCAAGGGCAGAAGACAAATGCTTGGGAGATAAAATGAGTCACGGTGGGAATGACTGGTCACAGCAAAAGCAGAGACTTCAGAAGCCAAAGTAAGTAGAGCCAGAAACACAGGAGCCCTGGGAGGGCTGAGGGCTGCAGCAATCCAGATCACAGCCAGGGCAGCCGGGGTGCACAGGGCCCGGTGCAGTCCTAATAGGTAGGTGGTTGGGTTCTGCTGTCTGGGTGCCCATTGTTTGTTCTTCCTTGTGTAGGAAACCCCCTGCCCCTGCAGAGCCGCATATGTGCCTGAAGTTGCTTCTCACTTCAAGGTTTCAAGGATCAGCTTCAGCTCATCCCAGACGGCCCACCAGAAGATGGCCAGAGGAATCTGTGACTAAGCAATGCATTGAGAAGCTTACTCCTGGGCCACATCCCATTTCCCAAGGGGCAGAACAGAGGAAAAGAAATTGGAGAAAAATAACCCCCTTTGCTTGTCGAGGAAATGGCATGGGGTGGGCTGCTGCCCCCGGGTGCGTCACTCTGTGCACATCTAGGCCTCCCAAAGAGGCGTGCAAGCCCCAGCCAATGGCTATCATCCCGGAGAAAAGCAAAAAACATTGAAATCCCTCCCTTTAAAAATACGGCACATTAGGTAAACCTTTACCACTTACATACAGGATACAAACCCTTTTACAGAAGGAGGAGCTCAGAGTTCAAATCTAAATCGGAGCATCTTCCTTGTGCCTTGAATCAAGTCCAGCAAACCTCAAAGAAGGTGGCATTTTCAGGGTGTGGCAAGAAGCGCAGTAACTCAACACAGGCAACAAACAAGACAACACGGCTCCCTGACTCTTACGCACCTAAGCATTCTCCTACGCGGGCATTCTCTTGGGAACCTTCTCTGCGGAACTGCTGAAACTGTCCCTAAACACCCTAAAGAAAGTCAAGGAAATAGACATTGGAATCCTGGGTGTTCCTCCCACTTCTTTGTATAACAAATCTTAGGGATACCTGCAAATGTTGAAAGATAAACAAAGATAAATGGCCTTTTAGGGGGCTGGAGAGGGCGCAGCAGATAACGCCTTGCACTGAATTTAGAGAACAGACCTATTTTTCACTTTTGAGAAACAGAAATAGTTAATAGTATCAAAGCCTGCTGAAGAGCTGGTCAAAGAAAGACTCTGGGAAACCAGATGATGGATGCTGGAGAAATTCCGGGTGGCGTATGGTATGTGGGGATGCTTGCATGGGATGTGAGAGCCAGAAGTCTCCGGAAATCTCTTCTGCGGGTGCACTGATGTCTTTGTTGAGTTCTCAGTCGCTTATGTTTAGAAGTCAAGCCTGTTACCAAACACAAGGTTTCCACCCGGTGTCCAGATCAGCAGTCAACAAAGTCAATGCTCTTTAAAACTGACCTGGATAAGAATCGAGGTTGTATTCCATTGACTGTGACCAAGTTAAAAACAAACAAAAAAAGGCATTGAAGCCTCCAAAATATGACCCCAAGCAACTTCCCCCTTCCTCGCCCCACACTGCCCTCCTCACAGACCCTCTGTTCACGTGGCTAAGCTGACCTATGTGTGCTTCCAGGCGGTTCCTGCTTTTCTACCTGCCTGACTTACTCTCTGTTCTTCTTTCCGTGAACACCCATCCTCTCTCCGTGTCCTCCCACTAGACTTTTTCCAATTCGAGCTCTGCTTCCTGGATGAAGCTCTGTCATCATCAGAGTCATACTGCTTTTGAGATAAAAGCATTCTGAGTGACTCCTAACCATACCCCTCATTTATCTTTAAAAACTAAAACCCAGAGAAACTGGATTTGCTCAAGGTGACCCAAGTAGCTAGCAGTGGCGACAGTTTCCTCTTCTGACCCTCCCTGGTCCTTTGCACTGATGCGTTCTTACTTTATGCCTGTTTGCATATTTGCCTCATGATTTTCACAGGCAGTGTTTTCTCACCACAAATGATGTGCTCTTTTAGGACAGGGTCTACCGGAAATGTTGAATTCTTGAGAAACTTAGAGGAAGGTTTTACACATTTGAATCTATTTAATTGAGATGAATAGAGAGAAAAAAAAGATCTTTCCCTCAAATTCAATCTAGAGTTAAAGGTGAAAGCTTTAAAATGGCATGGATAATAAGACAGGCATTTCTCCGAATACAATCTGATTCAAGATCTTCAAAGCTAGAGGTTAGGTCTAAGAGAAATTAGGCATATGGAAACTATTTGTTCATTTTCAGAAGCTGGAAAGTCCAATTATGTATTGAGATTTATATTTTTATCTCTATTTTAAATCTGATTACTTTAACAAGCATTTCCTAATTTTCACCACTATACTGAGTGTTTGACAGTTTTTATTGCCAAGGGGCTGATTAACTGGAGTGTTCAATTCAAATTAAATATGACACATTTATTGCACATATGAATAATGTTCATATATTTTATTCAAATAACCCCTAGACTCTACAAGGAATTAAAAAAATGGGGAAAAAAAACCAGACTTTGAGTTTCAAGGAGCTTACCCTTTTTTTTTTCCTTTCTTTTTTTGACTGTTTATGATATGGGACAGAGTAGATGAGATAGGCCAAAAATAACATTTTAAAAAGAGTAAGAGGACTACTGCCTTCTGCTAAGGTTCTAGGAACTTGATATCTGTGGGCTCTGAGTGAATCATTATAGCAAAGGGGAAAAGATCACAAGTAATAGGGTGTGTTGGAATTTGCACATATCCTTCCTCTGCCATCTTATTAGTGGTGAAATCATGGGAAGATTGCTTCATCTCTCTAAGCCCTGGTTTGTTCATCTGTAAAATAGGGCTAATAATGGTATTGTCCTCAAAGAATTGATGTGAGGATTAAATGAGGTACTGCACACAAAAGGTTTAGCAAAGTTCATTGTAAAAACTCAGGACCTCTAAGCTGTTACTAGTTTTAGGACTAGAGACTACAGAGAAGTAAGCTGTTATTAGTTTTAGGACTAGAGACTACAGAGAAAACAACCTTTAGGCCAAGTCTATGTTTCAGGAATGGGAAGATGAGCAGCCAAGATAAGAGAAAAAAAAAAAAGGATCGGTGACAAGAAAAGCCACAACAGCAGGGTAAAAGCCCAGAGACGTGAGGACGAAGAGAGAAAGAACACAGGCCACACCTGAAGGAGCAGGTCTGTTACACCCAGCTGGTTAGAAATAAAGAGATCACTTAGCAAATTGCTTCTGGGACATTGACCAATGCAGAATAATTCCATTTATGCTTCATAAAGATGCTTTGTGTTACTTACCATGTCTCTACCTGCATCTTTGGAGACATGACTTCCAACATGCTTTAAAATTGGATATGAACCATTCTTATTGAGAAAAGGCCGTAAGCAGCAAAAGGAAACTCACCCAGTCATTATCCAGTTGACCGGATCCTTATGCGTACACATTGGCCAAGTGGATGCACAGATTGATAAGACAGTTCATAGTTTCCACTACTGAAATACAGCTCTGTCTTGACCTAAGGTCACAGAACATAACTTTTCTCTCTGTGACCAGCCATAATGATTGCTGCTATATCTACTAAATGTAGGGATCTGAACACAGAAGGTACATCTATATTAATTAATATATTAAATGATTAATAATATACTAAAGATCTGCTTGAGCAATTTGTAGTCCTACAATATAAAAAAGCGGCTTATAACTTGCCTGCTCACTGTATTTCCCTCAATTTAGAAAAAATTGTGTAGACGGGGGCCACTCACATGCATCACAGGTATACCCCTTGTAGCCTTTGAATGCGGTCCTATAGCTACACATAACTATCTCCCTCACTACACTGGTAGTAACTCGAACATAGTTTTCTTTTTAATTTCTGTATTCCTAACCACCTAGTCCATGCCAGGCCAGCAGGAGACACTCTACAAATGTTTGCTGAGCGACCAAACATCCTCTAGCCCATGTCACACTCTGCATTGTACAGCTATTCCATTTTCTTAAGAAAAGTGGTCCAGGTTGATACTTAACTCTACATCGCTCTGCTTGTTTCTCAACACGAATGGTTCGTATCCAATTTTACATGAATGTGGAAATTCATGCTCCTTCATGACACGTTGCACCCTAGGGTCCCAGATTATCAGCGCCCAAGACCCAGGCCCTTCGCCAGCATCATGTCCAATGAGGTGGGTGGGACAGAGAGCTTTCCCAGTCTCCAACCAGATTATTATCTCCTCAAGTGGGCTTTCCTAAGCTGGACTCAACAAGGACAGGATATGGCAGAGAAGGCCAGTCAGACCAGACCAATTTACAGATCAGATCCTTGATTCTAAACACAGGTACCTGACCCATCACTGTGGATCTAGATGCAGGCAGTGCTGGTCTGTCCTGTGTACTGCTGGCACCAAATCTGTGCCTGGAACATAACAGGCACTCCATAAATGCTTGTGGAAATATGAGGAAACAAGCAAACGAGTAACTTATTTAAGAGGAAAAACGGCACGTGGAACTTAAATGCCATAAACAAGGATCTGAGCAAAGGCCCAAATGTAAGCTGTCAGTCTAGAAGTAACAGGTGAAATACCACAATTGAGCAGTGGGAAGACCTGGCAGCAGGTGCCAGGGATGCAAATCTGCTGAACATGGGCAACTAAGGCTGCAGGCTAAACTCTCTTTGAAGCTGAGGTTCAAGGGCAGTATCTATAGCCACTAGATTGAGGTTCCCCAGCCCTGAATACCCTCAGCAAGGCTGGTTTGACACTGTCTCAGATACAGCCTGGCACACGATTCCAGATATTTCTTCCACTTAATGTTAGAACTGGGCATAAAATATGGAGGTGGACTGTTCTCAAAAATGTGGCTGAAGGAGGACATATCTGCTAGGATTAGGAAAAAGCAGAAATAAGAGGGAAGCAGGAACGTCATTAAAGGGACTATTTTGTACATCTTGTAAACGGAGAGGTCCACCCAGATAGAAGAAATCAGCTTCAAATGCAGTTTAAAAAGCTGATTCTTGGGCTTCCCTGGTGGCGCGGAGGTTGAGAGTCCGCCTGCCGATGCAGGGGATGCGGGTTCGTGCCCCGGTCCGGGAAGATCCCATGTGCCGCGGAGCGGCTGGGCCCGTGAGCCATGGCCGCTGAGCCTGCGGGTCCGGAGCCTGTGCTCCGCCACGGGAGAGGCCACAACAGTGAGAGGCCCGCGTACCGCAAAAAAAAAGAAAAAAAAGCTGATTCTTTTTCTAGGTTTAACAACTACAGAGATAAGAAATCTATGGCTGTAGAGCACGAGCCTGACCTAGTCATCTGTCTGGGCGCTGGAGTGCTTGCTGGTGGGTGGTATGTTGACGAAGCCAGGGTTTGATATAAGGGATGTTCAAACAATCTTGCCAAGAAGGCGGCTAGTAACTCAGCTACATTTTTCTACTAACGTATTAGAACCTTTGGAAATTGGTTCTGCTCTTTCCTTTTTTTTTTAGATTGCAAAATTGGATCTTTTTTTAGTTCCTTTCAGGAGAAGGGAGAAATATTTATGAAGCTTATTAGCGAGCAGACAGCACTTTACCTGATAAATATAAACTATTCCCGAGCCTCCCAGGGTCTCCTTTACTATCTCCCAGAGGAACAGAACAGGGTTTTTACACATTAAAATAAATCTTCAGTGCTTTATCACCACGGGCCCTGAAGGGGTTGAATGCAGTGTCAAGAAAATTATTCAGAGATTTTTCTTCTCCACTCACAGTAGCCTTAATTTAGTGTATCCTCACGTCTGCTATTTCTTTTCTGAGAAAAGCCGGAATAAATGCAAGCCAGGAAGCATTGTATGGAAAGCTTATTTGTTTGGACGTATGATCATGGTGAGGCTGTGGATCCACTTCTCTTCGCCAGAATACATTCTAAGGAGAGGCTCAAGCTGCCTCGTATTCCCAGGCCCTGGCTGGGGGTGGCTGGCCTGGAGCCACATGCCCTGGACAATCGAGAGACTTTCTTCTACCTAAAAACCAGAAGAGCGTGGCAAGCATATGCCTGGTGGTATGGTTACCTTGAATCACCCAGATAATTGCTTTAATTCTGCATTTCACTTCCCTAACACAGATCTATTCGTGGAAAGGTTTTGGAGGGGCTTGTTTACGTCTGGATTTTAAAGGAAACAACAATTTTCCGAAGCATCACTCATCCGCAGACAATTTAGAAACATTTTATTAAAAAAATAATAATAAAAGCACTTACATCGACCCTAAAAGTATGAATATAACAAACAGGTAACTGGGTGCGCACTCATTTGCATACACAGTCAGGCATTGATGGGACAATATGCCCAACTGTGCATGCAAAGGAAGGTTTCATTTGGGGACACCTGTCTCCTGGGGGTCTGTTTTCAACATGCAGCTTTTTCTAAATGCACCATTTTGGCTTCCTTTTCCTTAAATGTGAATGTGGTCTGAAAGCTGCTAGCTCCAGTTCTGTTTCTGTTTGGGGAGATTCTAAGTGACGACCTAGCATCTTAATTGTCTTGTAGACTTTGCTTTGGCTTCCAAGGGCAGTAGGGTGGGGTGACTAGAAGAAATGTTATAGGAGTCTCAAGAAAGTGCTGCTGGTTGACGGCAAAGATGATCTTGCTGGATAAAATCAATTTGGATGACTTTCTTGAAGTTGATATTACCAAGATAATAGATTATGTCTGACAGCTAGATTTTGGTCAACACATTTAATTTTTTTGTCAATTTCTCTGCTAGGCAAGACCTACATTGTGAAGTCTTGCTTCTATTCTTTTAAATAAAACTCCATTTTAGAAAGAAAAAAAAATCATGAAAAAATATACTGGAAGAAAAAAATGAGTCACTTTTCTTTCCAAATCATGCGCTTCAGAGAAGACTTTTCACATGAACCATTAATCATTCCTGAGCCTTATCAGCATTTAACTAAAGTTTGCGTGTGTGTGTGTGTGTGTGTGTGTGTGTGTGTGTGTGTCTTCCCTCCTCAAGAACAAGGGATGTGAGAATGGATTGGAAATAAATTAAGTGTTCTTAGGACTTTGCAAATCTACACTAGTTTTCATTTTGCAATGACAGGAGCTGTTTTATTCCATTTGTAAAATAAGTAGACCCCATGGTTTTAGACAGGGGAATCTGGGTTTTCTGTATCTACAGATGTTTAGAGGTAGGAGGACTTCTAACCAATTGTTCATCACTATCCTACACTCAAATACTGATCTGAAAGAGGGCTCCATACTGCAGTACTTGTGCGCAGTGTTTCTCTCTCAGAGTTAAAAATGATGCTGGATAAATACAACCTTTTGGATCTTAAAAACCACTGCGATCTCCAGCAAAATGTTCATCTTTGAACACGAGCTTCTCTG
The DNA here is from genome assembly GCF_003676395.1 of Aethalodelphis obliquidens. NCBI lineage: Eukaryota > Metazoa > Chordata > Mammalia > Artiodactyla > Delphinidae > Aethalodelphis > Aethalodelphis obliquidens. The sequence continues at coordinate 1,860,146 of NW_020838026.1, read as the reverse complement.
CAGAAAATCTTATATACGTGTAAGAAGGTATTATATTCTTAACTTGCACATAAACCTGAATTAGAATTTTATGTTCTGGCCCTGAGTGTATGGCCCTGGTTAATCCTCACTAAGAAGCTGGGTGACAGTAGAGAAGAATGATTTAGTTCTCTGGAAACTGGTTTGGACATCTTTAGTGATGAAGAAGCAGGACTAACTAATCATCGAGGTCCGGATCGAATACTCCATCAGCCTGTTCCAAGTATGATCCCACTCTTGAATCAAGCAACAGGGCACAGGTCCAAGAATGACAATAATATTTAAGTCTGGATCTCCTTGTGTCTTGTTTTATTTTAGAAAGGTAATGAGAACTCAAAAGCATATTAAGTTATTAGGAGCTCTGTATGTCCATCATGCAGTGACTTTCATGTTTGCGGATGCTCTCTGCATAACGTTCACGTGTAATTAAGGTTGGCATTGTTGCTTACCTACTCGATAGCTCTTCCAACCACCACCGACTGTTAACAGCCTTCTTCCTGTATGACAGAGACCACCTTCCTCTAAAGAGCCTCAAGTACCAGAAGCTCATTTTCTGAGCCTCTCTTGCAGCGAGCAGTATGTGGCAGACCATCAAATCTTCATTTTAATTAGCAGGGTCTGAGGGTAAGTTCAAGGGAGTATATCTAGAGAAGCTTCCCTCCTTAATGAAAATGGACATAAGAGAAAACCCTCCTTCTTTTTTCTTCTCCTAAATATTGCTGTGTCTCCATGTTTGTCTGCAAATCCCAACACTGCTTTTTAATTCTGATGGTTCAAACCTGACGACCAAACCCACATACTGAGAAAAGACAGAGTCTGGGTGCTGAGACTACAATCGTAGTCCTGATTTCCATGCATCTTCTGACTGCTCCTGTGAGATAATACATGTCTTTATTGTTTACGTCCCTTTGAACTGATGTGGGGGAGGAGAGGCTTCTTCACCATTACAGATTTCCCTTTTATCTGAGTGACCCTGTTGGCCTTTCTCAGAGCTTCCAAAACACCTGTCACCACCAGGGAAGGAGGAATATCTTAATCTGATGAGTGATTTTTGGAAAGATAAAGTAGGACATATCAGCCTTTTCCTTTCTTTTGGGAGCGGACCTTTGCACAGAGGTCCTGCACTGTGCAATAGGAGAGGCCAGGCCTGGCCCGGGGTTGGGGGTGGGGGCTGGAGTTTCCCAGTATTCCCTGCAAATGTGGATATGGACCGCTAATACTTACATTCAGTACCGGAACGCCCATTTGCCTGAAGATATAAACCACATTACCTGTGGTCAATTTTTATCAGAAATATCAGAAACAAAGGTGCTATTTTTTTTTTTTTTTTGCGATACACGGGCCTCTCACCGTTGCGGCCTCTCCCATCGCGGAGCACAGGCTCCGGACGCGCAGGCCCAGCGGCCACGGCCCACAGGCCCAGCCGCTCCGCGGCACGCGGGATCCTCCCGGACCGGGGCACGAACCCGCGCCCTCCGCATCGGCAGGCGGACTCTCAACCACTGCGCCACCAGGGAAGCCCAGGTGCTATTTTTATCTCTATTTTCTCCTTGTCTGACTTTTAAGTTTTCCTGAAGTTGGGCAGGGCAAAGAGACATTACTAATAGCCCTCCTTAAACACCAGGAGTCGGTGTTTTGTTACTTACAGCAGAAAACAATTTATGCTGTTTATACAGATTTTCTGATTAGATTAGGACCAACTTTATAGCTGGGACAAGGCCACTTCCTTAGGTCTTCCTGTCATCCGAGCTCAGAGCTCAGCTCACACATAATTCTAGTTGCTGATGAACTGACTTACTTGTCACGAAGGCTCTGGAAATCAATTCAACATCTTAGATGTTTCTCTAATATGGTGAGAACATCATTCGTTAGGTATTTGGTAGATGTATGAAGAATGCTGAATAGTTATGCTTCTTTATATCCTCTGGTGGTGAAACTCCGCCCCACCCCCCCCTGCCCATCTGAACAGTTGGAAGGCGTCCAGAGTTGAACAATAGCTCCGCTAAAGGAAAGACTTACACGGAGGGAGGGAGATGGTGAGATCTGCATAGTTTGGCTAAGTGACAGCTGAGAGGCAGTTACAACAGTAGATATATGTTTCACATACTAAGAAGAATGATTACGCAGGCCTGCTGAAGGGGGGAAGCAGAAAGAGATACATTCAGGCTGAATATCATGGACTCGTTCAGGAGGAGACTTCTCTGAGGCTAGGCTGTCTTGTCCTAGAGATAGAATGGCGCACTGAAAATAATACAGCCTCAGAGAGAGACAGACCTCCATTTAAGTCCCAGCTCTATTACTTAAATGATATCTGACCTTACAAAGATGACTTTGTCTTTCTGAATATCAATGTTCTCCATCTTTTACATGGACATGGTATTTATTACCTGCTCTTCTTAGGTTGCAGAGTTGTGAAGGTCTAATGAGTTAATGAATGCAAAGGAAAATTTATAATCATAAAGAAGTATATAAATGTCATAGATTGCTTTGATGGCAGGTCCACAAATTTATGATCTCATCCCACCCTTTCTTCACCCTCTCCCCAAACCCCACCAGCAAAGCTGCTGGAATGGGACTCGGAGAGTCCCTCGGGGGCCTCCAAGAAACCGTCCACATCTCTACCTGGCACAGTCATGCCAGGATTCCCTTCTGTTGTGTTCAGCTGGACCCAGATTCCCTATCCTGGGGATGTTTACAGGAGGGACTCATTCTGGGTGGAAATCATTCTAACAGCCCAGCCCAGATAGATAAGCATGACCCTCCCATGTTCATTTCCAGAGACGTGCTTGGTCACCGAGCAGTAAACCTGAACAAACATTATGATTGCGTGCCCTTCTGTAAACAGACCTTCAGCAGCTCAGAGATGACCTGGTGTTAACAGAAAAACAGCAACAACAGCAACAGTATTGATTCGACCTGTGCTCTTAACAGACATTCTATGATAGATTTCCCTATGTTTTAATGCTAGATATTATGTTTTATACTTTTAAATACAGTTCTTTCCCTTCTTAGTCTACTGACTTTTTAATACTTTTGCCATAGGGTAATTATTTAATAAACAGAGTCAAATATGAATATTTATTTCCTTTTTAAACTAGTTTTTAGGTTTCTTCTCTTGGGTTAAACAATATGCACCCTAAAACTAGAGAGATATATAGTCTAGGCATACATATTCATACATTTTCCTTTGAGGTTATTTTGTTATTTTAAGTATTTAATCCATTTTTAAAATTTAGCTGGATTACTTTATGGAGATAAAAATTACATATCATAGACCTTAAGTGTATAACTTGATGCATTTTGAAAAAGTTATATTCTTAGGTGACAACCATCTAAAACAAGTAATGGATATTTCCTTATAAAGTTCCCTCATAACGTTCTTGCAGTAGCAGTCACTATTTTGATTTCTATCACCGTAGACTAGTTTTACCCATTTCAGTGTCATCTATATGGCCTCAGAGAAAATGTGCCTGTTGAGTCTGATTTCTTTTGCTTAACCTAATGCTTCTGAAATCTTCCTAGATGATGTATATACTGCTAGTTCATTCTTTTTAAATTTTTTGCTGAGTAGTATTTCACTGGATGAACATATCACAATTTGTTTATCCGTTCTCCAGTTAATGTATATTTGGTTTGTTTCCAGATTTTTGTTATAATGAATGAAGCTGTTATAAACATTTTCATGCAAGTCTCTTTGCAGACGTATGTTTTCATTTCTCTTGGGTAAATACCAAGGAGTGGAAATGCTGGGTCATGAAAGAGATGTATGCTGAAATTTATAAGAAACTACCGAATGTTTTAAAAAGCACTGTACTTTTATCTACTCTCACCAGCAATGCATGAGCATTGCAATACCTCTACATCCTCACCAATACTTGGTGTTGCTAGTCTCTTTACTCTCTGCCAAGCGAGTAGGTGTCTAGTGGTGTGTTCCCTCAACTCAGAGAACACACGCACGCGTACATACACACACGTGTCCTTTTTACCTATCGTTGTAACACACACATTCTCTCATATTACAAATGTTCTTTACAAGCACAAGGACTATATGTAAGCCATCATCTCTCTACTAATCAGAATAACACGTTTTCTACTATCATAAATAACAGCATGATGAACATCTTTCAACACTGACATTTGGGTTTTAGTCATTGCTTTAGTCAAAATTCACAGGTGTGTAATCACCACCTTAAAGAACAAAACTGTTTCAGAGGTCTTGGGTACAAACTGCAAATTGCTTTCTAAATTAATTTACACCCTGATAACCTTTGACAGTGACTTTTTTACCATAACTGTCCCACAAGTTTTTAATGTCAATGTAATAATTGAAAAATGGCATTTTACTGTGTAATATCTTCCTAAGTGAATTAGTTTATTTTTGTGTACCAACTTGTGTTAATAATTTCATATCCTCTTAAAATATCTATTCTTTTTTTATCTATTAGTGCCTTTTATTTTCCTTAAGTCAATTATCACTGCCTATTTAGAGAATAATGATATTAACCCTATGCTTGACATAGATGCAGTCAATAATTTTTCCAGTTTTCTTAACTGTTTGATTTTGCTTTAAATAGAACAACTTTCTACAGAGCAAAGATGACAAGATGACATGAACTGAAGGATGTGATGAACCCAATGCTGCACCTGGGGCCAATTAAGAAAAAGCAAAAGAAAGCGCAAAAAATAATAATCATTTTTAGGTGTTTCTGACATTTAAAAAGGATTTTGTTGGTGTAATTTAAAAAAATGTGGTTATGTAGCAGTGCTTTGTTACTAATTCTTAAATTATCTTCAGAGTAATCCCCGTTTTTAAGACATCACTAATGCAGATAAAACTATACTAGGGATTAAATATAAGTTAGCTGATCCTGTTTAAGGGCATGTCCGTGTACAGGCATAACTCGCGTTACTGCACTTCACTTTATTCTGATTTGCAGATACTGTGTTTTTTACAAACTGAAGGTCTGTGGCAACCCTGCTCTGGTGCCATTTTTCCAAACAGCATCTGCTCACTTCACGTCTCTGTGTCACATTTTGGTAATTCTCACATTTCAAACTTTTTCATGATTATTTTTCATGATTATTATATTTGTTATGGGATCTGTGATCAGTGACCTTTGATGTTACCCCTATGACTCACTGAAGGCTCAGATGATGGTTAGCATTTTTTAGCAATCAAATATTTTAAATTAAGGTATGTACTTTTTTAGACATAATGCTATTAAACTATACTTAATAGACTACAGTATGGTGCAAGCATAACTTTTATGTGCACTGGGACACAAAAACATTTGTGTGACTCGCATTATTGCAATATTTGCTTTTTGGTGGTGTGGAATCAAACCCCCTAACATCTCCAAGGTTGCCTGCAGTACAAGTGGCAAGTGAAAGCAATGATTTAGACATGTAGATTCTCAAAGGTATTCATGACCTTCTTCTGGTCAGTTAGGTTACATAGACAGGCCAAGGGTTATCAACTGCATTCAGTGTGTTGTTTCAGGCAGGTACCTGGGACCTGTTTTGATCAGGTATGGTAACACACAGAGACGTGAAAATGACTGTCTTGAGGGAAGAAGTTTCTTCTACTTACAGATCCTTAGAAACAGGGGGCAGAGCACAGCACAGAGGCCACATGGGGCAGGACCAGGGCAGCTCAGGAGCAGAGCGCGTGGGGAAAACGTGGGCAAGAGCCTTTGTAGTGGTTTCCATGGGAAGGTCAAGGCAAGCAGGGCATGCAGGTTTAGGACTGGCTAGTTTAAATAATTTCTGTAGGATCTGGAGTGTAGATGCTGTCCTAGTTGCCTGGTCCCTGGCCCTGAGGTGAACAGGGCAGGTACAGAGTGGCCCTACGTAAAGGAAGTGGTAGGGAGCTTGGGCTCTGGATAGGTTTGTTTGCATATGAAAGGTATGCTTGCTTGCTGGCCAGTTGGTTATTATCCTGGAAAATGGTTAATCTTGGGAAGGGCAGTCCCTCCAGGGCCAGCAAGGCTCTAGATGCCAAGCATCAGAACACAGAAAATATAGACAGAGTTAATACATATGTTAACAGAAACACCCTTCTCTTGGGAGTTTGGGATTAGCAGAGCAAACTGTTATATAAAGGATGGATAAACCACAATCCTACCGTATAGCACAGGGAACTATATTCAATACCCTGTGATAAACCATAATGGAAAAGAATGAAAAAGAATGTATATATAGGGGCTTCCCTGGTGGCACAGTGGTTGAGAGTCCGCCTGCCGATGCAGGGGACACGGGTTTGTGCCCCGGTCCGGGAAGATCCCACATGCTGTGGAGCGGCTGGGTCCGTGAGCCATGGCCGCTGAGCCTGCGCGTCTGGAGCCTGTGCTCCGCAACGGGAGAGGCCACAACAGTGAGAGGCCCGCGTACCGCAAAAAAAAAAAAAAAAAAAAAAAAGAATATATATATATATATATATATATATGTATATATCTATGTATAACTGAGTCTCTTTGCTGTACAGCAGAAATTAACACAGCATTGTAAATAAACTATATTTCAACAAAATTTTTTAAAAAACTTGTCAAATTTCTTTATATTGCAAATAGAATTTGAAAAATATTCTTTTCCACACAATTTCCAAATACTATTATTATTTTTTTCTCCTAAACTTCTTATCCAAACAATTGTACACTCCAATCTTTTTCCCTTCGGAATGTACCCTACATTTCTTCTCTCTCCTTCCCTTCTCTGCTCACCTCTCTTTCAATCTCTCCTTACTTTTGTCACAGTGACAGCAATGCCCTCCCAGGAGACCTTCCCAACTCTTGTCTTTTCTCCCCCAGCTCATCTGCATATCTGGGACAGCGTAATCTTTAAATATTGCATCTCTCAGGCCACTCATTTAAGTGGCCTCCTATTTTCCTCCATATCAAGTCAAAGTCTCCAACCTAGATTAAAATAGTCTTTCTCTGTAATTCCCTTTTCCTTAATTACCATCATCTTTCCAAATACTACCCATTATTCAAGGCTCCATCTCTATTTCAAAGCACTATCTTACTCTTATCTAACTTCTTTTCCCAGAGACAGTTATAAAAATGAATTCTGATTGGATTTGATCTAGGACTGTTCATTTTAAATGCATCAGCCTCCTATTCCAACTGGATGTTCCCTGAGGGCAAACGTTTCGTTTTGCACCTACTCCTGGGCTCGTACAGCACTTCCCCACTGCTGTGATTTTGCATACTTTCCTCTCTACAGAGAATGCTGCTCCCAGGACTTATCCACAGGGAAATCATCTGTTCATCATCAGAAACTCAGCTCAGTAAAGACCTCCGTGACCATACCAGACAGGCACTCTCTCCTCTATGAAGCCACGATGTTTGCTTGAACACATCTGTATTTTAGCATTTGATTATAGCTGTTTACTTCCCATGTCTGCCTCCACTACCACAGTGTGAACTGTGGAAGGACGGAGACCACAACTTACACACAGGCACGTCTCCACAGCCAGGCAGCTCATGTGTATACAGCAGGTGCCCTTTACCCGAAGCATGAATATTTAGATAGTGAGTATACAGGAGGTGCTCTATAGTTGAAGCATGAACATTTAAGACTAGGAATCCTGAATACAACACCTGCCCCCAACACCCCTGCTGTAAAGACTGCCGTAAGTAATTGGGTTTGAATTCTTTTTTTTTTCCCCCCTTAGAGGACACTTAACATTTTACCTACAGACTGAGTAAATCCAATCAATTCATCTGGGATGGTGGAGTTATTAGATAATTCACATTGCCGCCATAATAATCCTTTCAGTAGATAATATAGTTTTTTCTGGTCATTATGTATCATATTTCCTGTTGCTAAGTTATTTGAGCAATTCAACAACCATTTCCCTGTAGTCTGACACCAAAATACTCCCCTAATTGCAGCAGATATATAATGGATCTGCTTATTTTTCTTTCTAGATTTATGCTTCACTCTCTATTTATAGCCTTTCAGTGTTGGCAGGTGTGATGTTTCATCATCTGAATATATTGTAAAAAGAGTTGTTTTTAAAAGAGTGACTGTATCTATATATAGAATGTTCCCTTTAAAATGTTCTGTATATGAGAGATATTTTCAGCCAAAGAACAAATGTGAAAGAGTACATAATCCAGAACCCAGGCAGCTTGATCAGTAATCCTTTTTTAATATATATATCTCACATCACACAGCACTGAACCAGTTTATTTGAATCCTAGACCTACTCCTACTTCTTCTGGTAGAGTCATTTATTTAGGCCATGTCAAGATGCCCTTAGTAGATCATTATTCCCAAGAGGAAAACCTATTCATACAGAGAAGTGCATTTTTCATTCTTTACCAGGCCTTTCCCATATCTTCTGTACACTTTACCTGCATTCACGATAAGGCACGTATATTTTTTAAAATCAAAATCTAGTGACATTAATCATATTTCTCTCCTGGCAGAAAGTCCTTCTGTGGTTTCCAAATTCCTTATTTTTGTATTGAAGTTCCCATAGCACCTGACTTTGCTTTTCCGTCCGGCTTTATCTCCCTCCATATGTTCCTGCCATGCAAAGCTCCTTAGATTTTCTCGAATAGGCCATGCTATTCCACAGGTCCACGCCTGCCACGCCTGTTCTCCCTTGTCAGTTGGGTTTAGTTTTAGTCATCCTTCCAGAATCTTAGTGTCAACCCTTCTCTAAAATGTTCCCAGCTGTCCCTATAAGGGGATGACTATTTCCTTTTCTAGGCTCTGTTACAGCCTGTTCATACACGTATCAAGATGCCTGAGATTCATTGTCTATTGACATCTTTATTTGATTTATACCAAAGACTATACGGTCCTCAAAGAAAGGAAATGCATAGGGCCTGGTGCCTACCTCATAGGAGGAGCTCAATGAATGTTTGCTGAAGAAAACAAATGCAGACAGGTAATTAAACATCTAAATACAATACAATGTAGTAAGTGCTACAAGAGAATTGTTCCTGATTTGCAGGGAGAAGATAGCCTACAGCTCCAGCGGCCCTGTTCGGGGCACTTTAAATGGCCACGAGGACTCCTAAGGTTGGCAACAGTTAGGAGTTGTGCAAGATGCCCCATTTAGTATTCACGCCACACACACGTGTTCGAGCTCCCCGATGCCAGGCACCATGCTAGGTGCTGGGCTTAAGGAGATGAAAGGCCCTGTGTCTGACTCCAAAATCAGACCAGACAGAATACTAAGCAGACAATGGCACACATGGGCTCTGGAATAGTGGCGTATGTATGCGACGCGGCAGCACACAGGAAAGGCACCTTATTTAACCTTCCAGTTTCAGAAAGGCTCTCCTGAAGAGATGACACCTGATCTGCATTCTGAGGGGGCGAGCAGGGGTGTTTCTGCAAAAGGCACAAGTGCCTGCCACAGCTCAGAGGTGTGAAGATCACGGTGGTGATTCAGAGGCAGTACAGGAGCTGGCTGATCTTAGAGCTGGTGGAAGAGGAATCACGGGAGCCGATGGAAGTCATCAAGCCCCACTCAGATCACAGAGGACTTTCTAAAACGCACATCTTTTCACACCCCTGCTCTCTGTAAAAGGCTACATGAGCTCTCCCGTGGCCATCAGCGTTCATACAACTTAGCACCATAGTGAAAGGTCACTGACGTCTTGTGAGGCAGAGACTGAAAAAGGTGAGGCACGAGGGAAAAAACACGGAAATTGGGGGAATCCGGGTAAGAAGAAATAACTTGTCTTGAAGCACTGGTTTCAATTATTTAAAAAAAGTACTCAGGTAATTAAAAATACTAGAAACATGGACTTAAATACCTAGGTGATTGTATTTGGAGGAACAAGAGAGAGAGGGATGTGTGAAAGATGGTCCCCTGGTTTCAGTAGGGGTTATGACTATCAGATAAATTACCTATTAAATCTGAATTTAAATGTCAAATAGTGTTGGTCAACGGATATAATTTCCAGTTATAAAATTTTCAGTTATTTATAAATAAAGAAGTTCTGAGAATCTAATGTACAGCATGGTGACTACTGTTAATAATTCTGCATTGTAATAACACTATATTGTATGCTCAGAATTTGCTAAGAGAGTAGATCTTAAGTGTTCTCACCACAAGAAGAGAAATAGTAACCATGTGAGGACGTGTTATGTATATCAAATCATCACATTGAACTCCCTGAATACACACAATTTTTATTTGTCAATTATACCTCAATAAAGCAGGAAAAAAATAAAAAGACAAAAACAAAAAGCACTGAGCAGACATACTTATACTAAAAAAATGATCTGTTACTCATCTGGAATTTAAATGTAACTGGTGTCCTGTTGTTTCTGTTGCTAAATCCTGCAGCTGTACTTGGAGCTTGAATGATAATACGGACCAGAAAGAGGAGGAGGGTGGAGGGTGGGAGAGCTAAGGGGGTCACGGTGGGCTGTTGAGAGCCAGCTGATGGACACTCAGGGGTGTGTGTCTGAGACAGTCACTGAGGAGTTCAACAGAAACATGCAGACTGTGGAGCTATGACTAAAAGTTGGATTAGTGAGATCGACCTGGGGCCGTGTAGACTGCACAAAGGTGGACCCTGGATGGAATCTCCATGCAGGTTATACAGAGGCAAGGCATCCTTGAGAGAGAATGAGAATGTTAGAGCAGGCAGGTAGCTAGAGATGAGCAGAGAAGGGGGGTCACAGGCCAAAGGGCAAGAAGCCACACATCTTTCAAACGACGGGGGTCCATGGGCAGACAAAGAAAAGCAGGGGCCTCCAGATTGACAGGAAACCACGCATTTTGGGGGCAATAAGCGTCATGGAGACAGACAAAGAAAGGTGGGAAAGGGCAGGAATCTCTGGCATCTGAATGTAACCCGTTGTTCATTACGCCCTCATTACAATAAAATTAGCTTTGTAGATAAGAAGTACCCACCATGCGCTGACGCCATGACAGTTCCCATCAAGGCTAAATGAGGACACAAATCCCTCCTCCCCTCAGGAAGATGGAGCTGGGATGAAAATCAGGGAATATGACCCCAAACCCCTCCTTCCCCAGTGAACATTCTGCCCCTTCATTTCCGTGCCCCACATAACCAACTTGCCAAAGAAACTCAGGGCAGCTACTCATGTGAGACTGGCCGTTCTCCCCTTGAGAGTGTACTATTGCTTAAATAGAGCCTCACTTTACTTTCTTGACCTGCCTGTCTTGTTTCTGAATTCTTTCTTCAAAGAGACAAGAACCTACCTTCTGGTGTCAAGAAGGAGTGAGTAGGGTTATGCAGACAACGGAGAGTGAGTGACCTCACAGAAACAAGAGAGTTTCTGTCAGGAGAGAGTGGCAACCAGCTTCAAAACCTACTGAGGGGTGAAGTGTGGGAAGAAACAGGGCCAGCTACTTGGATGTTAACGGTAACCTTGACATGAGCGGTTCCTACAGGGTGGGGCAGAAGCCAGTTCTACCTGCTCTTTCCACCTCCTCAGTTCTCCTAAACACGTGAACCTACTTGCTAAATTCAACTGCCTGTAGTTGCCTTTATGTAAATAAGGTTATTATTTCCATGACAGGGTAGTTTTCTTAATTGATATGCTCAGCCTTGCACATAAATTATGAATAACAGTTGGAATGGTAAGTTGCAAATATTTATTGAGCGCCTGCTATAATCTAGCCAAAATGCTAAGTGTTACAATTATGCTAAACAATGCTGAAATAATTCCTAGCTTTACAGAGTTAGGGATCTATTATAGTGCAAGTACCAATATATGTTAAACTGAAAAGAGCAATCTGTCCAGCACAACTGATGTTCATCAAATACCAACTTTTTAGTGTATATATAAACTCTGAAATTTGTTTTGTCCTTGGCAAGGAACACTACGACAGATCATTCAGTGAAAAGAAATCTTAAATCTTTTTTTTTTTTAAGCAAAAGAATAACTATAAAAAAGTGATTTGTTTTCGCTGTCCCGTCTTAACGTATTCTAACCAGTCACAGCTGTCCAGATTGACCCCGAGTGAGGGAAACCAGACCCAGGCGTATGTGAGGAAGCGGCAGCCTTGGGCTATGCCTACCCACCCACGCATTTTCAGGGTACATTCAGTGATGTATGGTACCCAGCCCCTCCAGATTTTCTCGTTAAAACAATGTATACAATAAAATGAAATAATGATGTTACACCTGTGTCGCCACCTGTCAGTAAATTTATGAACAATTAGAAAATGAAAGTACTTTCCAGGGAGCAATTTGTAGAAACAATAAAATGCTCACTTTTCAGAAATATAATAGAACAACAACTTTTCTCTCCCCCCACCCAAAAACAGCTTTTGCAGTAATTAATCGGTTCTGTTTTGTTGTTGTTTTTAATGTTTCTGTTGTTCAGAATGCACCAGGCAGGCACAACTGCAGGTGCCGAAGGAGCCGTTTAGCATCTCCAGACGATGGTGGGAAGCTTGGAGCAAGCTTTCCACAGGCAGCCACGCCTCTCAATAAACCAGGGTTTATGTCCGCTGTCTCCGGGGTTTTACCACTCAGACACAGATGCCAGCGTCTTCCCTGTGGAGCAAACATTAAGCCCAAGACATCCCTACACAATGCATGTGCTTTTCCCCTTTGACTTTATTCACAAGTGACCTGAGGTCTCCATCCCATGTCCTCCAGTAACAAACCTGGTCATAATAACACCTGAAATGTCTATAGTGCTTTGTGTTGGAGGAAAAGTCTTTCTTTTAGATTAGTCCATTCAAAGGACTGTCAGAGTGAGCATTATCTCCAATTTACAGCCGAGGAAGTCGAGGCTCAAGGTGAGACAATGGGTTGCCTGCGCCTCCGCAGGACGAGACATCACGCCTGGGTTTCTGACTCTGCTCCTTGCTCCATGGTATGAAGAGACTCTCCCAACGCCAATTCAATCAGATTCACTCTTTCAACCTTGATCGACAGCAGACAGGGCACTGCAGACCCCAAACCAAAACATGGTACCTTGGAGAGAGAAAGAGGGCTCATCCCAGGGCCCCAGAATCTGAGAAGCACTTTGGTCACCTCTGTGGACGTCCTGGGCTGGACCTGCCAGAGCCGTCCTGGCCGCAGCTGAGCAGGGGGTGGCCCAGCCCACTGACCCTCTGCCCATGAAAACATCCATTTCCCAGCACAGCCTCGTTTCTCTTCAGAACAACGGTTAGTCCATTTCCTTCTATTTCACCCCTTCCTTTTCATCTTCTTCATTTTTATTTTCCATCTCAAGTCCTTCCCTTCTCGTGCTTTCCCTCCCTCAGTGGCTTGTTACAGGTTACGTGCTTCTCTCTCCTCTTTTCACGTTTGGCCCTTTTGTAAGAGGCCCTCTTTCTTCCTCGTCTTTGTTTGTCTGCCTCCTCTTTCTAGGCTGCCTTTCCCTCTATTCATTGCTATTCTCCCCTAGATCCTTCTCTTGTCACTCCAGGGACGTGAATTTTGATCTTTTCTGCTGGACTAAAGCTTTGTCATCCTTCTTTGTGTTTTCTTTGTGAGTCAGTATTTTTCCCTCATCATTTTTCTTGGTGCAAAAATAAAATCTCTCTTAGCCGTCTATCTGATCCATTCAGTCGCTTGTGTTTTGACCTAAATGTTTGCTCTCCCTTTGATAATTCATTATTTTAATTGTAGCTGTTAGGGCTCTAGGGCTAGGAGGAGACAATGGGTTGTCCCTTTTCCAGTAACTGAAAATGCTTTCTTGTAGTGTCTATAAATTCCATGGAGGACAAACTTATTCCTAAACAAAAGGTTTTATTGGACAAATCCCAAAGCTGTGGGTTTTAATGCTCCAGATCCATATGTTTTCAGAGCAGTCGAGATTTGCTTCATAAAATCTCAGGAAGGGAGAGGTTTGGCGTGTGCGTAATTGAAGTATAACTTAGATAAAGCAGAGAAGAGAGATTTGAAATGCACAGGTAGGTGAACCTGTACATGTGTATTCAACCATGTAGTCACCATACAGAACAAGACATAAAACATGGCCTCATTCCAGAAGCTTCCATCTTGCCCTTTCCTATTCAGTACCTCTCCAAAGACTGCCACTATTATGACTCTTGAATTCCACATAAATGGAATTCTATAATAGGTACCGTTTTGTGCATGGCTTCCTTCATTCAACATAGTACCTTTGAGATTCCTCCATGTTTTGGGAGGTCTTAGGAGTTTGTTTTCTTTATTGCTATGCAGCTTTTCATTATATTTGTTCCATAATCTGTTTATCCATTCTCTTGGTCAACACTGAGTGGTTTCCAGTTTTGGGGGTATTCTGAAGTGCTGTGAACACTCTTATTCATGTCTTTTAATGTACACATATACAAATCTCCATTGGGAAAATACCAAGATGTTTATTTTGGGGGCCATACAATAGATGCATGTTTATTTTTTTAATAATTTATTTGGTCGTGCCTGGTCTTAGTTGTGGCAGGTAGGCTCCATAGTTGTGGCTCACGGGCTCTCTAGTTGTGGCTCTCTGGCTCCTTAGTTGTGGCATGCAAACTCTTAGTTGCGGCATGCATGTGGGATCTAGTTACCTGGCCAGGGATCGAACCTGGGCCCCTTGCATTCGGAGCATGGAGTGTTAACCACTGTGCCATCAGGTAAGTCCCAATAGATGCATGTTTAGATTTAAGAGAAATCATCTTAAGCAATTTTCCAACATAGTTGAGCCAACTTCCAGCCACAGTGATTGTTTCAGCTGATACCCGTCTAGTGTCCTCAGTCTTCTTCAATTGTCGCCTTCTGGCCAGGTTAGAATTGAAAAGGTAACTATAACAAATACTCCAATCTTTCAAAAGCTGTGCCTATTAGGCACCTTCCACTGCCCCTCAAATTCTCGTGGCCTCCTTAACTCCTACACCTTCAACTGGTTAACTCACCTTCCCTGCTGCCCTGGCTGACCAGCACGTGTACCCTTGCATAGCTACACCTGCAGCTGACCAGCTGAGCCCTCGAGGTCTCTGGATCCTCTGCCACTTCCAACCTCAGATGAAATGCCAGCCTTCAGGGCATGGGGTCTGCTTCCCTGGTGGTGGCTGCAGGGGACACGCAATGCAATCCTGAAGTCTGGGGAGCTCACTCCCTTCAGAGTAAACTTGCACCAAAGGACGGCAATGGTTGAGACAGGGAGGAAGTCAGGTCAGGAAATCCCTCTCCATCCTTCCTGATGATGGATAGTTTCAAGGCACAGGCTCTTTCTGGAGCTGGTCTGTAGGCTTCCTGCGCCGCTCAGCAGAAACACCTGCCGAGTCTCCAGCTCTGCCTCTGAACTGCTCATCATCGATCTGTATCGACATTGATCAGGCACCACCTTGTACTGCTTCCCATACTTTTCTTCCTCATTCCCTTTGCCTTGATTCTCTCTGCCCTGGGATTTCGCCACAAAATCAAACATCAGTGTTTATTCTCTGTCCCAGGATCCGTACCCTAGGAACCCAGAACTAAGGTAGCTTGGTTAAAACATTTCCAAAGATTTTAAATGGGTTTGGTTGACATTCTCAATCCATCCAATTTCTAGAGCACTGAAGTATGAGGGTATTAGCCGGCAAACCAGGACCAAGAGTGAGACAAGAAACAAAACAAAGGCAAAAAAAAGGAAACAACACTTAGCTGAGAGTCTGGATGACTAAGCCCAGCCCTGGCTTTCCCAGCTGCGATTTCAGTGCATTTACTCCATGGCTCTGAGGCACAGTTTCCTGTCTTCTTAAGCTCCCAAGGATGTAGTATAGATGTCAAAGATACTCTATTTAGGGAACTTGAATATCAAATATAGTATCATGTGAAATTGTTTGCCCGGTACTTATTACTCAACAATATTGTTTTTTCTTCCCGTTTCCTGCAAACAAGGACATACTCTAGAATTAAGAAATATTCTTCTTTTTCATTATCCTGATCATCATACCATCATCACTAACATTTAGAAAGAAGTGACATCCTAAAAGAGATTTAATGGGAAATGAATAAATTATAAAATAGTAAACTCATTAGGCTGTTTCATTCAGTGGGGAATGTCTTCCTCTTTGTCTTAGGCTGATTTTGCCAATGTTTTCGTGCTCCTTTCTTCCAAGCCACCTTCTGTATAACTCTGGTTTCAACCCTTCCTGATGCCGATAGCATTTGTCTGTTCATTCATCATTTATTCATCAAGTGACTATTACATGCTAGGCACTGCATTTGGGACCAGCAATGAAACAGTGAACATAAACAGTACAGTCTCCACCCTTACGGAATTTAAGGCCCAGTGGGAAGATATATATTTATTATAAAATTAAAAGAAAAATATATGTAACAATGCAAGAAGTGTTCTGGAAGGGGCAGGCATGGCATGGTCAGGAGGGTGAGAGAAGACAGAGGGAGTGACGGATGAGAGGAAATCTGATGGATGATGGAGGAATGGGGAGGGGAGAACACCGAGAGAAAACAGCCGATGCAGAGATCCCGAGGAAGGAGGGAACGTGGGAAACACGTGGGCTGAATGAAGAGTACTGTGGGTGCCTGAAGAACAGAATCAGAGGGGAGTGTGTTCTCCCACCAGCCAGGGAGGCAGCTACAGACACGAGCTCCCAGGGTATGTGGGCCACCGTAGGGACGTTTGTAATCTTGCTGGAAATAGTGGAAAGTCATGTAAGAGTCTAAACAGTGTGTGTGTGTGTGTGTGAGATGATTAGACTCTCTTAGGAGATCATTCTGGCTGCAGGGGCAACTGAGCATGATGCAGAGTAGAAGCGGAGGGGGTTACAGAGGCTGGCGGGGAGGAAGGGATGGGGAGTTATTGTTTAACGCGTACAGAGTTTGGGACGATAAAAATGTTCTAGAGGTTGACAGTGGTGATGGTTGCACAACACTGCCAATGTATTTAATGCCTCATTTTAACGTGTATAAATGCCTTTATACACGTTAAAATGGTTAAAATAGTCAATTTTAGCTTACATGTATTTTATTACTCTAAAAAAGTTAAAGAGACTATGTGGATAAAAACCTAATAGGATTTTGTAATGATTCAAGTGAGTGACAATGGTATCTTGTCTTAGATTGTTGGATTGTGGAGGTAGAAGGAGGTGGACAGATCTAAGATGTACTTTTGGTGACTGGTGAATGGGACTTGGTATCTCAGAGATGGGCTAGCTATTCACCAAATCTATTCTTCTCTTTCTGGACACACAGCTGGACTGTATTTCCAGCCAAAGGAATAGAAGTGAGTGTAAGTACTGTGCACACTTCCACGAAGCCTGGCCCATACAACAAACAAGCAAGCAAATAAATACAAGCCCCTCCCCCGCAAAAACCCTCATCTTTTTATGCCCATCTTTACCCTCTCCTCCAGGCAGCCGGCTGGATGTCTACAGCCAGAGTTGACACTGTCACCATGTTCTGAAGGGGGCAGAGCCTCAGTCAACTTTTATTCCTGAACGATGGCATGGAACCTGGCACTTGCCCTCCCCTACCTCCCAGGTAATTGGAATTTCTGAACAAGCAGTACCATTTTATTGTGTTAAGCCACTAAGATATTGAGGTCTGAGAAGCTGGGATTACCCTAGTTGGTATCTGTAATGGAATTCATTATGCCCCCGCCCAATTCATGTGTTGAAGCTCTACCACGCCCCACGTCACTGTTTGGAAGTGGGGCCTTTAAGGAGGTAGTTAAGGTGAAATGAGGTCATTGTATAGGGCCCTGATCTGATAGGACTGGTACCCTTACAGGAAGAGGAGGGGACACCAGAGATCACTCTCTACACACAAACACACACACACACACAAAGGGCCATGTGAGGACACAGCTGGAAGGCCATTTTTCTACAGGCCAGGAGGAGAGCTCTTGCCAAAACCAACCCTGCTGGCACCTTGATCTCAGACTTAGAGCCTCCAGAACTGTGTGAAAATGAATGTCTGCTGTTTAACCCTCCCAGCCTGTGGTATTTCATGAGGCAGCTTGAGGAGACTAAGGCAGCACTGTTGGCTAAAGCGACTGAGGAGAGAGGTCTCTAGAAGGATGGTCATGTTTCTGGTCCATGGAACTAGATCACGGTAGTGCCAAACCCCAAGAGAGGGGACCCTGGTGTAGGACGATGTGAGTTCAATTCTGGACATGGTTGACTTTGAGGTGCCCCTATGACATGCTGGAGAAAACATCGGGTCAGTCTATCGGCAAAGTGATGAAACACTGACCAGCCAAACTGAAATACGCTTTCCCTGGTGCTCAATTTAAATAGTTGTCTCTAATTGCTTTAAGGTGTACATTCTGTCTTCCCTCAAGAATGAAACCTTCCTTGGAGTTTTTTCCTCCTCTGAATAGTTCCTAATGTATCATGAATATAACTGACATTCAATAAATGATTAGGTAGGTTTACTGATTTTTTTTTTAAGGAGTGACTGTTGGTTTCCAGGGGATGCAGACCCACCCAAACATCTTAGAATACTTAGGGTAAGACCGGACTAGTGGTTTAGCCATTCACCGGCCTCAACATTCCCCAGAATATTCTTTTAATTAATAAAAAAGAAAACTCTATCATTTAATGGTGACTATTCTTAGCGGTCAGTGTCTTCTTTCTCCACTAAAAACATAAAAGTAGGGAAAACTTCAGAATGAAAGAGGGATTCGATTTAATTCTATTCAGCAAACATCGTTGAGTGCTAGCAACCCCATCACACTTTTTGGGTGTTCAGGTTGGCACAAGCAATGTCTAATCCCAAGGACTTAGAATACAGTGGGAGGAAGTATAAACATAACCCTACCAAAGGCAGACTTATGTGATCCTCCATCTGAAGCAAAGTGCCTAATACAGGTATGATCCTCGAGACATCACTGAGTACGGTTTCACATGGCAGGTGTTAAGTATTCAGTGTGTGAACAAGTGAAACAGTGGATAGACTACAATATAAAACCATCTGTGGAAGAATAAAATATATATATATACAGAAAAATACGTCATCCCGGAAATAAAAACCTAGAATTTTAGAGTGGGAATGAACTTCAGAGACCATTTACTTCTACTCCCCTACTTTACAGAACGAGAAACAGATCCAGGGAGGTGAATCCACGCACCTCAGAGCATAAGTCATGGATACTGAGGTTGTTTTCTAGATCTTTTGACTCACCACATGGTGTTCTTATAATCACAGGATTATTTTCTACAAATGGATGCTGGCAACGTGGCCCTACCTGAAGGTCCTACCTGGCTCAGAAGAAACAGGGTAGATCAGGGCCCCAGTACAGCTTTCAACACGTGATGAAAGAGCAGGCTGGCCTGAACACTTATTTCAGCAAAGAGATGTGCTGAATTTGCCAAAAGAGAGAAGCTGAGGACAGGAAAGTGGGCTGAGTGGGAGACTGCTCAGGCAGCTGGCCAGAGGGCAGGCTCTCTACCTCTTCGCCTAACTGGGGGCAAGGTGGCATTCCCGGAGATGTGGACAAGTCAAAGCAGGGGCCCGGCTGGACGACCGCTGTCCTTGGAGCTGTGCCACTGACACCTGGTCCATCAGTCACCCCCATGCGTTACACCCACACCCTCCTCTGCAGAAGCGCAGAGGCGACCCAAAGTTCCTGAATCCAAACAGAATCCTTTCACTGCTCGGAGGAGGAGGAGAACTTTGCATAATCATCATGTTTGCAGGCCAACGAGATGTAAATGTATGTAGATGTACTGGCTAGGCTGGCCGGTCCTCAGGCCCTCCCTGCTGCTGGAAGCAGGTGAGCAGCCCTGCCTGGAGAGGGAGGACACAAGCAGCAGAAGAGAGGAGGGGGAACAAGGGACAACTTTAGAAAGCGGTAAAGTGGGGAAAGGAGACGTAAGCATGGAAGGAGGGGAGAAATGACGCAGCCACAAACCCTGCTCAGCCAGCACCGGAGTGGCTTTGATTCACGGTAGCTGCAACCCAGGGAACATTCACTGCCAGAGACAGAAAATCACTGCAGGGCAATAGTTTCTGAAGAAAATGGGAGCATGTTACAAACTGTATTATACCCAGAAATGATTTTCCCTTTCCTAACGTCGGAAGAGTCTGTAAACCCCTCTTGCTGCAGCCATCATGGGCACTTTGTAGCTGATGTTTCTGCTAGAAAGCTTCCAGGAACTTGCTCAGGTGGCCGGGTCATGGCTTCCCGGACTCCAGCAGATGGGAAATAGAAAGGCCTGGAGCCTAAGCGCCCCGAGCACCCTGGAAACCTTCGGCAATGAGCAGGCCACCTCCAGCGAAAGGCAATGAGAACACGGTGGCGTGGGATGCAAGAAGGAACCTGCGGCCCCAGCACACGAGGAGAGATGGGCCAGGCTGCAGGGGAGATAAGCACTGTCTCACCCACTCTTGACTCAGGAATTCACTTCCGGGCTATGGAGGAAGGAAGAGCTGCTGGTGAGCACCGGCCCCGCAGGGAAGCTGCATCTGTTCAGTGTGAGACTGGAGTTGATCTGTGCACACACGTGCCAACACCACCTTGCTCCCCTCCACTGAACATTCCCATCCGTCTTATCGCCTGATACTTATCTGATTGCTCATTACATGCCAGACGCATTTAATAAATATTTTTAGCGTCTAATCTATGTGAGGCCCTGCTTCCATGAGAGGTAAACGTCTGTGTCACCAGGGAGGTGAAAACTTTGTCCCTGACTTCACGGCGCTTATATTTCGGTGGGGAAATCAGATGTGTGACCAGTGAAGACAGCACAGGGCCACAGAGCTATACCCAGGCGGTGTGACCCTTGGAAGGTCCGAGCTCCTGTAACACCTCCAGGTCTTTGGAGTGGAGGTCCCCTGAACAGGGCAGGCGTGGGTGGGGCCCTGGGGGTGCTCTGAGAGGGAGGGAGCAGGGCCAGTCACCATCACCCTGTGCTTTCTGTGAGCAGCCGGCCACACCACATGCCCAGCAAAGCCCGAACCCAGAGACAGCTCTGAAGTACACGGTGTCTCTGGAGCTTCCAATGGGAGGCCAAGCTCTTCATTCGCGGATCAATTCAGCTCAGCCTGGTCCCTCCGACCAAGCGGAGGCGGGGGCATGCGCCCCATCCGGGCTCACTACCTGCCCTTCTCAGTCAGCCGGTAGATGTGGACCTGGGCCTGTCTAAGCAGAGGAAGGGTGACCGCGGGCCAGAGTGATGCCACGTGATGGTGTACCTGCGGTGTCACCCCCTGCTGACCATGAATGTCCTTTGGAGACACATTATCCTAAATGGTGCTGAGGGCACTGGGGCTGAAGGAAGACAGGACTGGGAAGGACTGGGCTGGGCCACTCCAGCGGGCACTGGGGAGACGAGGCAAGAATTCCCACCTCCGCTTTCCTCCTGCCTCTACTGGGACCTCACTTCAGGGCTGTCCCATCAGAGGCCCTTCGCCCCGCCTGGCACTTTTTCGAAGTGAGTACCCTGAGCTCCTGCAGACAGCCCCCTGGTCTTGCACAGAGCTATCCTTGGGCACCTTTTTAATGGCCTGACCTTAATTGCATTTTCTTGTGTGTGCCATGGCAGTCAGTGTGCAGTTTAATAAAAGATTTTCAAGCTGCCGGACCCGTTCTTCCCTCCCCACCTGCCTCTTATGTAGCAGAAGATTTTAAGCCTCATTTTTAAGGTGATTGATTTGGTGTGTTTCCCACTTTCTTTCCTGCTGTGGGGACATTTTGTCTCGATGTGTGATCACTGTTTCTGAAGGGACTTTGATTTTCCTGTCCCCTCACTTTCCACCCCGCTGTTGCTGAACCAAGGGGCTGGGCAGCTTTATTCCTCCAGCAGCTATTTTGCACTCTCTGCTTCTGTTGTGCGTCGCTGGTGCTCTAGATTAACCACGGCCAGGGCTCAGGGCCCTTCGTTTCGCACTCCCGTCGGTGGGGCACTTAAAGCGGGCACTTGGGGATGTGTGCGCGTCAGCCTGACATTTCTTTTCGTTTTCCTTTTGAAACTGGAGCACAGGCTTTTCTTCTTTTATTTTGTATGCGATTGCAGTCAGGGGGATTCATTTGAAATGAAGCTATGCCTTTCAGTATACGGTAGTGGCCCCTTAAAGATGTGGTTTTAGAAATGTCTCTAAGATTCGCGTATTTATGTGAGGATGTAAGGTTCTTAAAGAAAACAGACCTTTGATGATGATTTAGTGCTATTTCTCTTTTGACTCAAAGTTGTCTGCTTAACCTCAATTCTCCATCAATAAGCATAACTATAGATATTTTTCACAAGTACCTTTTGGACGTGAGACTATAAAATTATGACGACAATATAAAAATAGAAGAATATTTAAAAATAATAAGAGTGACATAAAACTTCAAGGATGGGGATATCGCACACATTCAGATATGTTCAGAAGTTGCCATGGTTCTTCCATTATTATCCATAAAATCCAATAAAATTTATTAGAATATAAGGGGCCAGTGGCTATATTTTAATGTGAAAACTGTACTAGGATGAGTAGACAGTTCAGAGTTCTAAGTATTAATGAATCACCCCAGCATAACACCCGTCACGCAAACTCAGAGGGTCGGTTAATTTCTAAAGTTAACCTAGCAGCTTAAAACAACAAACGATTTTAGTATTTTCTATTGTACAGGACCTAGTTTAGAGTGCTGTCCGCTTAATGTAGAACAACCATAAGAAGGAGGTAGGACAGCCTTTATTTCCCAAAATTTACAGATGAAGACTTTGAAACTAAGTAACTCATTTAAGATCATACAGCAAGTAGCCAACCAGGAGTTGAATTTTTCATGCCTCTTACCTAGAGGCAGCCTGGTAAATGCATTTTGTTCTGTATGTGTTTGAATTAAGGCTTTGCTTATCAATAACACTGCCTTTTCTGTTGGATTAGCCTGGATACGACGGCACCGGGAAAACACAAGCCCAACCATGAGTCTGCAGAGATGGGATCAGTTCTCACTGGTAAGGGGGGAGGGGGGAGGTGGGAGAGAGTGGGGATCAGGAACCTTCCAGAGTCTGAGTTCCACACCAGTGACTGCATCAGTGTCTCCCGGCCTCGCATAGACGCCAGGCTGAGCGAGATGCAGCAAAGCAGCAGGGGAGCAGTGGAGAGAACCCCAGGGTGTCATGGGCACAGAGGTGCTTGCACGGGAGCAGCCTGGCCATGGTTCCCCACGTCCCTGAGGGGAGGCGTCCTCCGTGCACTGAGCCCTGGGCTGGGCTTCCCTGTCTCTTCTTCCCCTTCCTTTCAACCCCTCCCCACCTCCTCTGCTCCCTTGCCTCCCATCACATCCTCCATCTGTAGCTCTGCCCTTCTGCAGGCATCTTCAGTCTTCTGCCAGCTTTTCCTTGCCGCCTTTTCTTCTAAATCGTCCTGGCCCAAGCCCCAGGCTCCTTCCCTCCACTTCCCTGGGCCACTTAGGCTCCTATCAAGAGAAACAGCAGGTGTCACACCACCGCCATGCCCCTCTCTTTCAATAAGCTCAGTGTAACCTGCTTTGGAGAGCTCTGTACCAAGAAGTGCAAGGGGCACTGTTCATAGTAAATTAAGTATAAAAATCTCTATCCTGAACCAAAAATTGACTGTTCACTCTGTATCTGAGGGAGGGACGCCAAATTTCTTGTCCTGGAGCAACCTGCGCCTTGAAAATGGCCAACATCTGGACTATTATTAGATCTCAGGCCAAGCAGGACCCTTGTAAACACTCCGTCCCATTTAGATGTCCCCTTTGGCATATCTGAGACACACAGGGTCTCTTCTGCCAACCTATAAATTCACCTAAAATCTGTGCTTCTCCCTGAAAAATTCTAATGACTGAAAGAGCCGATAACAATACTGTAATTCACGATTATCTCTACTATAAGATAGGGCTTATTCTTTTTCAATACTGACCTCAATTAAGGTGACATTACGAGGGCAGCCTTTCTGCAGCTCTGTTAATCACCATTCACACATCAAGCACAGGGAACTCCCCTCTGCTTTCAGCTACCAATAAACCAATAATAAAACTCCAGCTCCTGGGGGACACATGGCTCCCTTACCTAGGGATGTTAGATCACCCAGGTAGCTGTTATGTTGTTTTTGAGAGGGGAAGAAAACCTATCTGAACAGAAACTAAGAAGGAATTAAGAAGATAACAAAGAAAAAAGTGAGAAGAAGAGGAAGAATTGGAAGAGAGGGTAAAAATCTCTATTCCAACAGAATCTTCTTCTAAAGCTGTTGATGATTAGGAGAGGATTAGGCAGCTCACATTCCAGCTATATTAAATTAAATCCCAGGCCCCTTTCCTCAGACACACACAGGCCTGAGAACATCAATCCTATCATGACAAAATAGCCCTCGGGAAAAGGAATCCTCCTGGCAGCGTGCCATCCCGCTCTTATAAACTGTTAGCCATGGTAATGAACCAGTCCAAGAGGCATATTAATAATGACATGAAGAGACACATTTATTGTTGATTGTTGAGATGGTGGCAGATTTATTGCCAGCGTGCCAGGAGGGAGGGCCTGGCCCAGCAACGGTGCAATTAAAAACAAATTGAATACAAGGACAAAGAATCAATAATCTAACAGGGCAACTTTTCGTTTGCAAAATACAAATATAAATTAATTGACCTGAACACAGTTGCTAACTGGTCATTAATGTGTGCTTGCTGGCCAATCAGGGTGTGTCATTGATGCCATCATGTTGATTGCAGCGGGCTAGGGGGTGCCCTTTTAGCTGCCTGCCAAGGCCGTCCTCTGGGCCATCCTGTTTGGGGTGATTTCCAATGTCACTAAAAAACGTGGCTGTGTCGGATCTTTCCCCTGAGGCTCTAAATTACAGAATTTTAAAAAAGGTTTCACTAAGAACTTCTTTATTCAGTAGAAATAAATGCTTTTGGTGCCTGCCTATACAGTGATCTGTCCTAAGCATGGGGAGAAGGTAATAAATCCAAGGTGGATGACACGCTCTGTGGTACGGTCTCCAATAACCTCCAAATTAGGACATTTGCCATTATTGTCATGGATTAGTAACACTTAATATAAATGTGTTAAAGAGCTATCTACATGGTCTTGCCAATTCAGATTGCAATCCCTAAACTGTGACCATATTAAGAATGACAGAGCCAACTCTGGCTCTTGCTTTCAAGGAAAAATCTAGGTGTGGGAAAAAGTTAGATCCACCAATAGCTGAAATATGAAATGAGAAGTTACAGGTAGCGTAAGGAAGTGCAGGTAAAGGTTTGGAATTCCAAAGAAAGCCTTTGGCTTTGGGGATTTAGCCACTCTAAAACTGTACTGTTCAATGTGATAGCCACTAGCAAGTGTGGCTATTTTTAATTAATTTAATTAAAAATAGCAATACTATTTATTTGCCACCACCTCTCTTTTTCTTTTTTTTTTTTTTTTTTTTTGCGGTACGCGGGCCTCTCACTGCTGTGGCCTCTCCCGTTGCAGAGCACAGGCTCCGGACACGCAGGCTCAGTGGCCATGGCTCACGGGCCCAGCCACCCCGCGGCATGTGGGATCTTCCTGGACCGAGGCACGAACCCGTGTCCCCTGCATCGGCAGGCGGACTCTCAACCACTGCGCCACCAGGGAAGCCCACATTTCTAGTTCTTAATAGCCCCTTATGGCTAATGGCTACCATGTTGGACAATGCAGATATAGGACACTTCCATCATCACAGAAAGGTCCATGGGACAGCCCTGCTCTAAAGGGTCCGTAGAACTTGGATATCCAGAGAAAAGAACATTCAAGACAGACAGATTGTTTGAGAAATGGAAAAGAATGCAGGGCACTGGGGGCGGAGGTTTTACAAGGACAAGTTTGGCTAAGTTCTGTGTAGGATATAAAAATGGAAGAATAGAAAGTAAGAGTGAAAAAGGAGGTCTGACCTTGAATTGTTGAGCACTTGGAAAAGTGATCTAAGAGGTTTTGACTTTACTGTATTGTCAAAAGGGAGTCATTAAAATTACAAGCAGGGGGAAGTGATATGATCTGGTGCGTGCATCAGGAATATTTAGACAACAGTGTTAAAATGAATTATAAGGAGCCAGAGACTGAGGACGGGGTAGCAATTAGGACGTGGCAGTGAAAAGTCATCAGAGTGTAAGATGTCGCACTTTTATGGTTGTGGTTGTGGGAACAGAAAGAGAATGACTTTACTGGACATGACATCTGCTTTGATAGAGAAGGAAGAGAGAAAGAAAGTCAACGCTTAAGCCATCGTTTTATACAAGGCTGGTGTGTCCATGAATATAAATGTGAATTAAAAGAGGAGGAACGGGTTTTGGAGCGAAGAAAAGTCCAGTGTGGGACACGTGAAATATGTATGGGACACCCACCTTGAAGAGTTCAGGAAAGAATCGGGAAGAAGAGACTAGAATTAGGGAAGAAATTAAGAAGTAGAAATGTAGATTTCAGAGTCACTGATACAGACTTGATATTAACTCCAAGGAGGAAGTCATAATCACAGATACATAAAGTAGGAGGAGAGGAAAAGGTTTAAGGAGGACAGATCCTGACTGCAGAGATATTAGACTGAAGTCCTTTAAACAGAGATAACCTGACAAGGCAAGCATGCGTCTTATAAATGAACAGGTGTGTCAGTCTGGCCTGAAACTTATTTAATATGGAGGGAATGAAGAGGACATTCCACGTAGAGGTTAAGTGCTGGCTTTCCCTATAGACTAAGCAGAGCTCGAATCACGGCTCTGTACCTCTCAGCTTGTGACCTAGGGCAAGTTCCTCAGCCTCTCTGAGCCTCAGTTTCCTCATTCAAAAAATTAGTAAAATGCAGCTCACCCTCTTGGGTTAACTGGGAAATAGAATTAGATCGTGTCTGTAAAGTGACTGCTATGCTTGGTACTCAGGCATGACGACCACGGTTTGTAATTATTCTAAGACACATCTCTGACTGCTTTCCTTGTGATTAGTTTACTTCACTTCTACTGCTCTTCAATTTCTGAACCTACAGAGGAGAATGATTAGTGAAGAGAATGATTAGTGAAGAGAACAGTCAAAGGCTTTTTGATACCTTGATGAGAAGCCAAAGTAGGAATAAGTACCAATGATAGGTATTGCTGCTAAGACACTGTGTTTCAGGTAAAACTTGTTAACGAGGGGCTCACAACCAGGCTTTGGAATGCAAGTCAGACTCTTCAAGTATGTGTCTACATGCTGCATGTAGGAAAACAGCACCACTCTAAATTCGCATATTACTCTGATGCTAAGCCAGGGCTGTAACTAAACCTGTGGGTGGTGAAGGCTGAAATCTTAGGTGGGATTCTGACTACATGAGGGTCATGATGAACTTTAAACTACTGGGAGAATTTATGAACATTTACTAACTTACCCTTCTTCAAAAGTGTGACTGCTTCCCCTGCTGACAGCACTGGGAAAGCTCTCTTTGTATTTACTTGCGCTGTTGACAGATGAGGCTCTTAGGACACAAGCTGAGATCACCATGCAAATTGACTAGAACATAACAGGCATTTCATTTCCTCCTGCATCTCCACATCAGTTATGGTTTTGAGAACAGACTCCATGACTGTTCTGTTTATTTAGTTCTATTGCAAATAAGGCAAATGACAGCTCCAGACCCCACCACTTCTCTTTCTGGCTCCTGTATGTATCCCAAACCAGGTGCCAGGACTGACAGCACCATCTCGGATCATGCCAAGAGTCTCTGCTGTGGCCTCCAAGCAAGCTCACGCACTTTGATGCACCCACTCAAAGCCAGGAACCTCACACAGCCCCTTACTAGAGGGAGGATGGACCTGCATATTCAATGGAGAGAAGGATGGAATTCCAGGGGCCACAAAAGAAGGAGTTACGGAAACTGCAAAAGCTGTGTGTGTGTGTGTGTGTGTGTGTGTGTGTGTGTGTGTGTGTGTGTGTGTGTGTGTGTGTGTGTGTGTGTGTGTGTGTGTGTGTGTGTGTGTG
>NW_020838026.1:1827831-1832346 GCF_003676395.1 Aethalodelphis obliquidens | reverse complement strand
GTGTGTGTGTGTGTGTGTGTGTGTGTGTGTGTGTGTGTGTGTGTGTGCGCGCGTGTGCGCGCGCATGTGTGTGTGTATGTTATTAGTTTCTAAGCAGAGCAGAACAAAGCCCCATATCTCTCCTCACAATAATGGGAGTAGAGGCTTGATAAAAGGAGAAATATTCTTCCTACAAAATCTGTTTCGTACTGTGTTGTCAGCAGCTAACTACACAGGATGTCACGAAAGACATGATAACCTAGGGGACTGGGGAGAGGTGAATACCAATCCGATTTCAGCTACAGGACATGTCAAATTCAGACAATGTCTGAGTAACACAATCTGAGGGAAGAGACAGGACAGTTGCACGGAGAGTGTGAGTATGAGTGTGGGTCTCATTCCAAACCCGAGGCTGGGCTAGAGGGAGCCTGCAGGGGGACACCCTTCTTGGGAAGGACGACTCATGACGTGCTTTCCTCAGTTGGGTACAGAGGGCATTCTGAGGGCACCGACTTCAATCCTGATTCCTTCTAAGCTGTAATTGCTTTCTTAGTTTACCCAACCCTGAAATTAGGAATCTTAGTATGATATATACACCATCGGATGTGGGTTGTGGAGTTTACAAATACCACGTGAAGCAGGAAAGGAAAGAATGTCTTTCATATATATCTGTTAATAAACACACATACACACACACACACAGGATTAAGATTAAGGTGTGCCTGTGTGTACCTGAAGGAAATCAATTACATTCAATTGTATTCTTCACCCCAGAATAAGAAGCCAGGAAGGGAACGTCCCAGAGACACAGGTCCGGATGTGAGGAGCAGAGCTCAGGCTGCGGAGGGAGTGTTTTGACGCCTAGTTTTGTTCTTTTCCACATTCCCACCCTGCCTCTGTGAAGAGCAAGTGTGATTTTAATTTAAAATCGAGGCCGAATAAATGAAATTTATTTCAGGTTGACTGCCTGCTTTTCTTTAGGCCCACAATTATGCATGTTAAGTTAAATAATTATTTAAAGAATATCTGGGAAAAGAGGGGAAAACAGCAGAGAAAAAGAGGTGAGTAACAAAGGAAGGGTTAGAAATAGGTAGGTCCGGGCTTCCCTGGTGGCGCAGTGGTTGGGAATCCACCTGCCAATGCAGGGGACACGGCCTCGACCCTGGTCCGGGAAGATCCCACATGCCACGGAGCAACTAAGCCCATGCACCACAACTACTGAGACTGCACTTTATAGAGCTCGCGAGCCACAACTACTGAGCCCGTGCGCCACAACTACTGAGCCTGCGCTCTAGAGCCCGCGAGCCACAACTACTGAGCCCGTGCACCACAACTACTGAAGCCCACGCGCCTAGAGCCCATGCTCCGTGACAAGAGAAGCCACCGCAATGAGAAGCCCGCGCACCTCAACAAAGAGTAGCCCGCGCTCGCCACAACTAGAAAAAGCCCGCGTGCAGCAACGAAGACCTAACGCAGCCAAAAACAAGTAAATAAAATAAATAAATTTATTTAAAAAAAAAAAAAGAAATAGGTAGGTCCTTGCAGAAGTGTGACACGTGGGCAGGTGTGCCTCCCTTACCTGCTGGGATGCTCCACCAGGTGCCCGGCCCCCATCCGCCCCAACCAGCCTTAGCCAGGCCCCCTCTACTCCGCAACCATCTTCTCAGGAACCACCCTTCTCAGTAGCACCTCAGAACTTCTATATTTTTTGCACAAATAGTAACATCCACCTGCCCTTTTACTTAGCTATGAGTTAGCAATCTGGCCTGTGAACCCAACACTGGGTCTAGAATTAAAACCTCTTCATTGCAGCACTACTGACAACCACCAAGACATGGAAGCAACCTAAATGTCTATCAACAGATGAATGGTTAAAGAAGATGTGGTACATACATACAATGGAATATTAGCCATAAAAAAGAATGAAATAATGCCATTTGCAGCAACATGGATGGACCTAGAGATTATCATACTAAGTGAAGTAAGCCAGACACAGAGAAAGACAAATATCATATGATATCATTTATATGTGAAATCTTAAAAGAATGATACAGATGAACTTATAAACAAACAAAAATAGACGCACAGACATAGAAAACAAACTTATGGTTACCAAAGGGGAAAGGGGGGAATAAATCAGGGGTTTGGGATTGACATATCCACACTCCTATCTATAAAACACATAACCAAAAAGGACCTATTACATAGCACAGGGAACTCAGTATTTTGTAATAACCTGTAAGGGAAAAAAATATATATGTATAACTGAATCACTTAGCTATACACCTGAAGCGAACACAACATTGTAAGTCAACTATTCAAGTTAAAATAAAACTCCTGGTGTTAAGGGGTGCTTCACCACTTGCTAGCCAGTGTAACTTGGACAAATCATGTGAGCTCTCTGAATCTCAGGTCCCTTTCTTGGAATGTGGTGATTTTCTGTTCTGTCTCCCAGGGCTTCAGTGAAGAACAATCAGGAGAGACCGTGCACTCAGAGGCTTCAACTGTGCGTGTTTTGATAGCTTTTCCTCGAGACAAGCCCAGGGAAGGGAATTTAAAGCTATTAGTGGCTCTACCATCTCTGGGCAAGCTTTCACTCTTCCTGAGGTTCAGTTTTCTTATTTGTAAGATGTGACTGTGGCGTAAACCTTTCAGGGATGTTGTGAGGATCAACTGAGATCAGTTTACACTCAATGTGCCCAGTGCAGAGGTTGGCTGACACTCAGCGAAACCTAGGGCTGGACTGGGTGGAGAATCAGACTTCTCTACCTGCTAAACTAAACCTTGGGCACCAAGTAATCTCACCTGAACTGACTCCAGGTTCAAAGCCCCAAAGTCTTTGAAGACGTAGAAATTGCGTAGGCTTGTTCACAGCATTCATCCTTTCTAGCCCTTTGCCTAAAATTGGGCTTAGCAAGAGTAGTTTGCTCCATGAAAGGAAGTGTCTGGCAGTAAACAGATTTTTGGACTAGCCAAGAGAGCAGATAGAGATACCAACAGCCAAGGAGAAAGGATGCCAGATCTTCCTGTCTGTGACACTTCCCTGACAGTGACAACTACTGTGACACAACGATACCCATACATTCCAGAACGCTGAGGAGTTCATGACAATCAGAGTGACGATGAGATCCTGGATTCTCAAAGGGCCCAGCGTTCTCAGTACGTACATAGGGGAAAGAGGTAACATTTGGAATGTGTGTCCCTGGAGGGATGAGCTAGCTACTGGTAAGTTAATTATCTTCTTCCTTGCCTCTCCCTCAGCCTCTCTGCATCATCTCGGGGGGCTCTGGCACCCCATTCCTGCTCCCCCGCTGCTCACTTTCCTTCTTGAGTTTTGTCCACAATTTCTGCTAGTACAATGAAACATCAGTAGCAGGAAAAAGAGGGAAGTAAGAAAGGATAACTGGCAAATTCCCATGGATCTAGATTAGAGAAACCACCTTGGACGTGGTTGGCAGTGGGGGGTGGCCTGTGGTGGAGTCGCACGGCTGGGGTACAGACCCAGCACAGCTGCTGACTCACAGGGCACCCTGGCCAGTCTCTTAACCTCTGTGAGCTGCAGTGATCTCATGCCAAATGGAGATAACAGTCACTGCCCTGAAGCCTCCCAGGGCTTGTTGTGAGGGTCACATGAGCCAGAGAGTGTGACCAGTGCTGTAAGGTACTAAATAAACACACGGAAGTCATGCGATCGCTGTTAGAACATATCTCTTGGCTTGTCACATGGAAGACCTCATCCCTCTAAGGACCTTTTCCCAATTGCTGGCCACTCCAAGTCATCTGGCCAGCCTGACGCATCCCCTGCCCCTATCCGCCTGAAGGGACTTTATGATCACTGCCTTCTTATGCCATTTCACTTGCCGTATCCATCTGTCCTACGTTCCTTTGACAAACATTTGCTGAATGCCTAGGATCCCTCAGACAGTGTGCTGTCTGCTGGGGCTCCTGCTGGTCTCAAGTAGGAAGAGTTAATCTCACAAAACTTACCTCCTCTCATGCTAGTAAATTCATGATTAATCTCAAACAAACCCCTTCTTGTCTTGAGTTACACCTGTTTCTTAGTTCTATAACACGTGTGTAATGTCTGTGTCTTCTTCATCCCTAAAGCTCACAAGCCTAACACGTTCCTCTCCCAGCGGCTCAGGATCCTAGCTCTGCAATCACTAGTGGGAACATCTAACATTTCCCCAAACTCAAAAAGGGAGGTGATATCCTTTTAATTCTTCCTATTTCAAGATATGGGGATTAATGCTCTCAATGTCCCTTGGATGATACCTCTTGAAGGAAGCTTCTCCATTCCTACAGGGAGACCCACGATCTGCTGTCCTCACACCTTCCGAGTGACGGGCATGACCTCTTGCCCAGCCCATGCCTCCATCTCCTTTATGGCACTCCCTCCCACACAGGGCTGCCAGATTGGTTTTCCTGCCCTGACTAACCTGAGCCCCTTGTTCTGGATTTCCTTAACACCTCGGTACACAGTCACAGGCTCGCCGTCACGCACCAGGGACACAGTCACAGCCTCGCCGTCACGCA